>NC_142662.1:15854202-16009119 GCF_026168435.1 Sesamum indicum | reverse complement strand
TGTATTTAGTGACTTTGTGCACATTTTTTTATTACTAATTCTTGCTAATAACAATTTTTAAAAAATAATAGTAACTATTAAAAAATCATGAAATTCATTATTGTGACAAAATAAATATTCTTGTAGCTAAGTATATACAATTAGAGACAATATTAAAATTGTCACTTGATTTTTTTCACTAATGTTCTTTCTTTTTGTAGTGAAATAACGTATTTAATCATGCTTTATAATCATTTCAATCAAATACCATATCAGATTATCATATGGGACATCACACATATACAATACGTGAAACCAAATACTATATAATGAATGATTGGATTAATTATCCGTCAATATTTCATCCCATCTAATCCTATCATACCTAATTCTATCACACGAAATTGATTGAGAAAACCACGGATAAGCCATGTGACCATCTTTATTTCAGAACAGAGGAAAACAACCACGCATATTGTCGTCAATTTCCTAATAGAAGTTGGTAGTAGAACTGAAAGTGAGAATTTTATAAGTTACAGGATTTTTTAAAAAATTACATGAGAAGTGGAATTAAAAGTATACAAAATTTAAATTATGGGATGAAAAATATAAAAAATTTTCATATATATTTAATTAGAATAAAAGTAAGTAAGGTACCTCTAAGTTTGCGAATGGCATTTTTGACAACTCTTTCGCAGCCTGTGCAACACATCCTGACTTTGAGGTCCACAGTCTGTGAAACATAACTAGGCAGTATTTAGTGGAAGGAAAGTAATAATTTATATGTATTTATATAATACATAGATATATGTATATATATATATATTGTAGATGGTTTGGTATGATGGTAAAAAAAATAAATAAATAAAATACCTCGTTGTGTTTGATACGGACAAAAGAAATTACGAAAAATGAATTAAATTTTTATAATTTTACAAACTAAGTCTTTCATCGTCACTATTTTGTATTAAAAATTAAAAAAAATTCTAAATAATTATAAATTACTAAAAATATTAGAATTAAGACTGGAAAAGTCATTAATAAATATACATCAAATAAGAGGTTTTTTAAAGACTATTATTTCAATTGAAGGGAGCATTTTTTTATAGATAAATTATTTTTATATATAGGTAATATAATAAATAAAAATAAGATTTATAGTTTTGACCTTTTTAACCTTATATTTCTACTAAATTGGACGAAAATAAACTTGGGTTTTCGAGGATTCCACATATATATATATATATATATTCCAGTTTTACTACCCTTTTAAATTGTTCTCTCTAATTAAAATATATATCTTATTTTAATTATATATTTATTTTTACTTTGCATCAATTTCTCATCTTAACACAACAAGCTCTTAGTATTTTATCCAATAAATATATGAATGACTTCCACATATGTCTTATTTTAAAAAAATAAAAATATCAATTATCTAACTATTCAGACAATAATATAAAACCAAAGATGCTGTCCACTAAAGTGAACAAACATAATTACATATGTATATGCTAATATGCCTCCAGCTTTCTTCTTATTCCATTTGCATTTGTTCCTTTTGCATTTTGGATTAATTCTCTACTACTACTATATTACATACCTTTTTTAATTAATTAATATTATAATTACCCTACCCAGCCCTTGAGCTATGCATGGCATATATATATATATATATGTTAGATGCTTTTATCTACCTAGCTCCTATATATACATATAAAGATGCATATATACGATGTTATGGCATGAGGTCTCTGTGCGCATATAATAAATAATCTTTTACGTATTAAAATAATATAAATAAAAATAAAATATATAAACAAACACACCACAAAAAGGAAAAAATACAAGCAACCCCTTGTGATATTGCAGATGAGCAAATTACCCCTCTATGAAAAAAAAATAGCAATTTACCTCCCTGTGTTTTAAAAAAATGCAGCAATTTACCCCTGTATATAATTTTTAAAATAAAGGATTTACCTCTTTAGACAGAGAGATAAATTGCATCATTTTAAAAAACAGAGGGGGATAGATTGCTATTATTTTTTCATAAAAGAATAATTTGCTCATTTATAATACCACATAGAGGTAAATTGGATTAAACCATGTTTCAAAAAAAAAAAACTGACTTAAAAATATTATCAACACAATGAAAAAAATTGATACGACAGTGCCTCAAGTTATTATTTAAATGTAAAAAATATTTTTTTTATATTAGTATAAATATATTCTAATCTCCCATCACCAAGGAATTGAATACCATCTTTGCCATGCCATCTTTCAAATTCTGCGTGCCATGAAAATGTATCTATCCCACTCTATTCGGATTTTCATAATTTTAAGATGGTGCGACACATATAATCACATAATGCATGTGTATACAATACCTTCTTCGTATGTAAATGGCATATAATTTATATACAACATTGTTATATATGTAGAAGGCTTTATTGCAATTTCGGTTCTATATTTATACGGTATTTAATTTGACGCTTTGATCCTTAAAAAAATGAAACTTGTCATTTGGTCGATTTCGTGATTTAAGAACATATTTTGCTGAAAATATTTAATTTTATAGTATTGCCATGTGCAATTCATATGTCAACTTCAGTTTGAAGGCATACGTAACTTAAAAATATGGTTTTTTGGCTGACTTTTAATTTTCTGTAAAAATATGTCCTCAAATCGTGGAATTTACAAAAATAATGGACCAAATCGTAAGTTTTATTTCTTAAGGATCAAAACACTTAATACCTATAATTACAAGACAGAAAATACAACAAACCATATGTAAAATGCAATATAAGATGAAAACCAATTTACAAGATAGAGGATATTGGGATTGTTAATGCAATTAAAGCTACAAGTAGATTATAGTGAAAGAGGGAAAAAAACTCACAAAACACAAAAGAACGTAATTAATTAAGCGTCTGAACTCTGAGAACAGACGCACGGTTTCTTCTTTATAATACACACACATTCATCTCTACTCAAGCAAACATTCAAAATTTGAACTCAAAATCTCAAAAGAGATCTTGCGATTTGATTGGATTATTCCCTTGCGCCTTGTTTACTGGGACGGATTTGATATGTTCATTTATTTTTTTCTGGCCTGCTTGACAAAAGTCAGACCGGTCTAGTATAAACAAGAAAAATAGGTGGATTTAAATCCCACCAAAGGTGGTGGGATTTAAATTCAGAGGGGCTCACTTATTTTGGATAAATATTTTATTTCCATTTGTGCCATCAATGCTCCATTTTTGACAATTTTTTTTTAAACTTGGCAAATTTGCAAGCTTTCATATTCTTCCTATTCTCACCATCGTCGGCGCCGTTGACACCTCTCCCATCCCATTCATCTCCCATTGTCGCCACCTCCCTCGCCTCGCCTGGCAGTCCATCTCCATCTTCCCCGTTTCCTACCTTGCTCGCTCATCCGCCACTGCCCTCCATCTCCCCACTCCTCCCTAGTTCCGCCACCTCCCTTGCCTCCTGGCGTCGCCCACCTCACTCCTCCATTTTCAACCACAGCACCCCTCTCCTCCGGTCCGCCATCTCTCTCTCTCTCTCTCTCTCTCTCTCTCTCTCTCTCTAAATATATATATTTATATATAACTTTTACATAAATTATATTATATATTACATATTTAACTTTTATAATTCATATAATTGTGTATATAAATTTATATATTTGTGTACATGAAAAGTGCCAGTTAATGTATATTGTATATAAAAATTAATATTGCATTTTAACCAAAAAGTTAATATAAACAAATTTATAAAATAAAATATATTTAGTATGGTATTTTTTAACAAAAAAAATTAATTATGAACAGTCTTAGTAAAATAATGTCAGGATTTTCTTAGAAAATACAAATTAGTTCACATCTCAATCTCAAATTGGTCTAGACTAAATATTATATTAGTCATACCCATTATTTTATCAATACACATAAACAAAAAAAAAAAAAAATTGTAGCACTTAAAATAATTAATTTTAACTCAATCCCAATACGTAGTCCACTCTTATCCTATCACACATGAATCCCATCTCCCATAGTAAACACCGCGAAACAAAACAAGTATCTCTAAGCATAAAAATATGAAAATCTAACTTATACTTAAATTACTATGCATGTGTTCACACACACATACAAAGTACACTGATACCTACGTCGTCTTGAAAAACATCATGTGTGTCAGAAGTTGACACATTTCATCTTGGACTATTAGCTATGAAATATAACAAGAAAAACAAGAAGTTGAAACTTCAAGTAGAGTAGAAAGTAATTACGTCAAATATCAGGAGAGCAGAAGATGAAAGTAATACTACCTGCAACGACAGCGGACGGTGGGACGTAGGAGCGCGGTGGTGGTAGTTGTGTTTCGGCCTTTTGGTGGCGCTATGATCTTGATAGCCAAAGAAACAATATGCTAGAGCCGTTACCAAAGATCCAAATAGTCTCTCGAGTAGTTTAACCATTTTTGTTTTCAATATGAACGACAGAGAAGGAGAGAAGTGATGAAAGAAAGAGTGGTAATTGTTGCAGTTCAAGAAATGGTAGTAATAGGGATCCTCTTAGCTCCCTTCACTTCTAATGTCTTTCCTCAACATATATTCCTCACTAAGGTACCTCCTTCTCTGTACTCTGCTATATAATATAACTATATGTGCACTGTTCTTTTTAGATATTTTCTTCTTGCCCCTTTTCTTCCTTTCTTATTCTTTGAAGCGAACTCTAGTCTGAACCCGATTCGACTAAAATCTAAATAAATTATATGATAAGTGTAATACACTTACTTCGTGATTAGTGTGCAGTTGAGGAAAAGTGACCAATCACATAGCAAATGTGATACACTTTCTTTGGATAAGAATTTTTCATACTGGGATTAAAAAAATTACTGAAGAAATTAAGTACTGGCGTAGAAAGTATTGGGAGTGTTTGCAACTGCACTTATCAACTTATTAATGAGAATGACGAAGTTTGTGTTTTTAACTTATAACTTCTTTTGAACTGTTCAAATTAAGCCACAAGTTATAAGCAGCTCATTACTCTGCATGTGATTGGAAAAATTGTCTGCACTAAGTTATTTTTACTAACACTTAAACTTAACTTTCTTTTTTTTTTTAATTTTCATTTCTACTTTTCCAACAATACTGCTAACCTTCTCTGTTGTTTAAACTTTGTATAAAACTTATTCCCACCATAAAAGTAGGAGCTGCTGAAAAATTCTAACTCGAACCTTACTCGATCAAACTTGAACCAATCATATGGCAAAGTACAATACACTTGCTGTGTGATTGATGTACAGTTCAGATAAAGTGATCAATACACTTACTTTGTAATTAATTTGATCCGATCAAGCCTAGTTTGGGCAAGAATTTTCTGAACTACTGTAAATAACTTTTAAGTTTTTCAATATATTCTTTCCCATTATCTTAATTTGAATTTGGACAACCAAATAAAATGACCCCTTTTGTAAGAGTAAGGGAATGGCATCAAAGAGCCAATGCATCGATGCTTATTGTGATGTGTATCAAACCCAAATGGCTGCTGACAGTGAAAACATGCGAATATTAATGTTGGAAGGACTTAAGGAATTAAAGATGATGAGTACTTAAATGCAAAGGAACCAAATATTCTGAAAAATCTGCTTTTTCCCACCATCTTTCTTCATCGTCTAAGTATTATTGTACCATCCATATGCAAAGATATATTCCCACACGCAATTAATACGCTCTTCTCTTATCTCTATTTGATGTTATTGACCAATCATGATTTCTGCAAATTAACTCCATTGGGGCTTGTTTGGTTCTATGATTAATTTTTTTTTAATATATATATAGATCGAAAGATAAGTCGAAATATGTGTGTGTTTTTTGAGATATTTTTAATTTTGTACTTTGTATTAATGTAAATTAAAGAAGGTAAGTTTGAATTCTGGAAAAATCTAAGCAACCACATGTGATACTGTAAAAAGCAATTAACCTCCCTATATTTTTTAAAATGAAGCAATTTACCTTCCTAGACAGTGGGGTACGTAAATTACTTCAATTTAAAAAGCACTGGGAATAAATTACTATTTTTTTCATAAAGAGATAATTTATTCATTTATAATATTACAGGAATTAAATTGCATTGAATCCAATTAAATTCATTAAAATGAGGATTTTGTAAGAATATAAATAAATATTTAAGAATGTCTTTAGTTATGTTTTGGACAATGAGAAAATGAAAACAAAGAGAGCCTTTTTGAGTTCCCATCGTCCAGACACATGTCACATGCTCTTCAGGACGATATTCTATCTATTTATATCTAAACAAAATAATTCAATACATATATTATGTCTTCAACTTGTGATTTTTTTTTTCTCTCTCTCTCTAAAAGACTTTTGAAAATAAGATTTTATTTTTCAAAAATATTATTTTCAAAAGTAGCCTCTCAATAATTTAAGTAATGATACGAAACACTAACTTTCCGGCACTTCTTTCCGAATTATAATTAATAACGTAAAGATATACAGAACTTTTATTTTTCTAAATTACATTTGAAATACTCCAAATCTCACCTACCGATAGTCTTTTAATATTGTCACGATATTAAATTTTAAATCTTTTTTCATTATAAAAAAATTAAATTTTAAATAAAATGGTCGTTTACCATTACTGTTTATTTATAAAAGAAAAGTTTCACGTGAAAAATTTGGACTTGAAAGAGGTGTATTAAGATGTTAAAAATTAAGGATTAAATGTAATTTACCCCTCCCTGCCCCCTCGATGATATGTTAAATGGACAAATACCTCCTTATGAAAATAGAATTAGCAAATTACCTTATAAAAAATGAAGCAAATTAATTAACTCCCTATTAATGATTTAGGTAGGGGGTAATTTATTTTATTTTTCAAAACACAAGCGGTAATTTGCTATTTTATTTTTCACAGAGTTTTTTACTCATTTCTCATATCACAAAGGGTAAACTGCAATTTTCCCTAAAAATTAAACCATTTCCCTCTCTAACGGTTTAACCTTTTAAATGAAGTGATCGTTTAACATGATACCACAATCAAACCGAAAGAGAGGTTCTAAATTCAAATTGTATTGCCACCCATTAAAAGAAAAAGTTACACCTGCAAAATTTACAGATGAAGAAAAATATTAAATCATTTTTCTCTCTAATAATTTAAATTTTTTAAATGAGATTGACGTGGAAATAAACGAAAAATTCCTCAATCGATCCCTTTTATTTTGCCCGGCTTAAGAAGATATAGACTAAAGCATCAAAGGATGGATACCACATAATCGTTTTCATCTGAATTTTTCTAGCTAAGGAAAGGTTCTTTCGAAAGGTACAAATTATATATATATATATATATATATATATATAATGAGATATGTTGAGTGAGCAAGAGAGGGTGGGATGGTACTTGATTGTATCTGCACTATACATGGTGGAGCATGGAAAAGTGCGACTTTATACCCATCACGGCCTGGTGGGCCGATGCATTGTAAAATTTAAGTATAAAAGTAGGAAACTTTAGAGACTTATAGGTAGAGATAGCTAGCCCACAAATTATTAATACATGATTTCTTGTATAATGGGGAGCACCACAAGACTGGGGCCTCATCCTTTGAGTTTTATTATTGTTTCACTTTCCTTAATTTTGGCAAGAGATAATTGTAGTCAATCCACTATGATAAATTTAATTTGACACTTGGGTATATTGATTCTTTATGAAATTAAAAATAATTACATTAATAAACCAAGACTAAAAAAATGAAACATACTTAAAGAATAAAGTGTACTATCTTGAAAATATTTTAAGTTAATTTTAAGGTTATCGTAAAAATGTATAACCCGAAGTTGCATTATCGGATGCATAAAAGCTCTGGTAATTTTCCTATATGGAAGATGTGCTATTTGCAAATTGCAAATCCTGTGTGGGTTTTTTCTTTTTATTGGTTTTTGAGGAAAAAATGGGGCTATTGTATAATTATCGTATTTTGTCGATAATTGCATATATATAGTTGATACTATTGGGGTCCAACTGCACTACAAGGATGAAAGGACCTTTACGAAGAATCAAAGATTAATGGGGGACTAACTTGTAAAATATAGGTTAGTACTTTCATTTTTAAGTCAGTAATGTGTTTATTGAAGAAATGAAAGGAAAAATTTAAATTAAAATGAGAATGATGGTTGAAAGTGATGTTGAAGTGAAGAAAATTGTATGGAGTGCAAAAAATAAGGTGAAAATAGCCTAGAAATAGAAGGAGAATAAGAGTTGAAGTGTGATAAAGTGTGTTACCAAATGATTGCAACAAGTCCCATTTTATAAACGTTTGTAGAGAAAGATTCGGAGGGTGGTAAGGGTGAATCCTACCACAGTCGATAGCTACCTATATTAGCAAAATGACAAAAAAAAATAGTTTAGGATTTGGACTTATTTGAATGGAGATGTGACACTTTAAACTAAAGCTTGCCCATCCTATACAAGATTTTAAGATTCTATTACTTGCAAATTAAAGAGTTAATTCTAGTTAGATTACTTGAAGTTAGCTGGAGATCTTTTAGTATGATGTGTGCTAGGGTATCAATGACATGTTGTTGTGTCGTCAATTATTGTGTGTTGGCTCATCTTATTGGATTGGGCTCGCTTCTGGGGCCTACCAAGTTAGTAAGGATATGGAGAGTCATGGGCTTATTACCTTACTTATGGGCTTGTAGGAAGTGGGGCACGCTCCTTATTTTGGACTCTTAAGAAAAAATATTTAAGGGGACATCATCACTCCCCCCAGTCCAGGAGTGTAACACTTGATGTTGGGATGCTGTAGTAGAAGGAAACAGTCTTGCAAAAAAAAAAAAAGATTTTTTCAATCTACATTTGGCCAGTTGGGAAAGTCCTATTGGTTGTTTTATGCCTCGGCCCAGCTTTGTTGTTTGCAGGAAAGTCCTTTCGGCTGAAGACAATTTACACATGCAGATTAAGAGAGATTTGTATATATCTGCAATAAAGACTACTGATGATTTCCAAAGATAGAGGAGAAGAGAGAGTGGGTTTTGGTCATTTAATTGGATTAAAAGACATGGACTTTAAAATGATGGGCTTATAATTAAATTAGATTTAATTTAAGTTCCATCAAACATGGGCTTGAGTTTTTGAAGCCTTATCCATCAAAAACCAAGCTCATGATCCGGTTTGACACCTTGTCTTGGAGGGAAGGCATTAGATATTTTTTGTAGCTTTTTTGAGCTAAAAATTAGCTAGAGTTTTGTGGGTTGAGAGGTAAAAGAGTTTAGATAAGCTAGGTAAACCCTACTGCGTTAAGACTAGTCCAAAAACACTTATCAACTCTCTTATCTTTCACACAACGCACACAATCAGCATCTCCTCTATCTAACCACATTTTTTCTCTCTACTTAATCTCTCCATGCTTGTTCTTCTTCGTTCTTTTGAATCAAACAAGAAACGAGAAGAGAATGCAAATCATTAATCTAACAGCGTGTGTTCCATTCTCCCTTTTCACTTCTTGTCTTGCCAACACGAGAAGGAGGTGATCCCCGGTGATTAGAGTGGACATTTTTGGAGGATTTCAAAATTGAAATCTGGACAAGAATGGATCCGATTGCAGAGGAGTCAACGCTAGAAGCATATCGAAGAAAAACGACAAGGTTAAGAATCCGGTTTAATTTCTTGGATCCTCTCAATTTTCTTTTATAATTTTTGGCCTATTATTTTACTATTTGTACACCTAACTCTTGAAAAAGATCAAGGATACACCCTTTATTCGGGTTTAATACACGTTTATTTCTTTTAATTTTGCTTTTTCCCGCTTTCGATGTGCTTTCTTGGCCAATCCGCTTCCTACAAGTTGTATATGAACTCAGTTCAGGGTATAGGCATTGAATTCAATATGTTTATAGTTTACCAGCATGCTTATGTGTTTCATTGATTTTGAAAGTATGATTTTATTGTTTTTATTGCATATTTAGATTTAGAAAATTTTGTGTTTAATTTTTCTTTTAGTTTGTGCATGAGAAATTTTTTAAAATTGTATACTTTTTGAAAATTCAAAAATTATAGAAAAAAAAAGACGTAGCTGAACTACCAGCCGACACAAACCGACTTGCACGCCGTCAAGCATACATGCGGGTGAAAGCCTGTGCATGCTTAGCCTACCAGTGCACGCGGCATGGGACTACATGCCGGGCCCATGTGCAGCAGACAATGGTGTCTATGCGCAAGCACGCCTGGCAACGTGGGCGGTCGATTGGACCAGTTTTTCTGGTATTTTCTGTATATTTTCTAAGAAGATTAATTTTAGTTGAGATTTGGTAATGACTTTTCAAACAAGAATTATTTTTCATTGGTTGCGCTTGTGTCCATTTCTATTGCATTATATTTACATATAATTTTTTTGGTTTGGATATATGATATTATGTGATATTAGATGTCATATATGTTGTGTGATACACGATCTTGTGATTTCGTGCTTATTTGTGTTATTAATTGGATTAATATGGGATGATCATAAAGCATTTAGGTTTGTGGAAAAAAAAAATGACGAACTAGCTTGAAATATAGTATGAAAACATTTAGGTTTGATACCAATGAAAATATAGAACTCGCGATCAGAGCTTTATCATGGCAGATATCTTCTAGACTTGCTTTTATGGTGGATTTGCAATATGTATGCAATGATTTGTATGTGGTGAAGGTCCTTTTTTATTGGCTAAACATGACTTAAGTAACTCTGGCTCACTTCTGTTGTGCTTGAACACCATGGGTTTGAACATAGACCCATTAGCTGAGGGGCCATGCTCAAATATGCATTGTCCAATTATTGATCCAAATAGAAAATTTTTGTTTACTTTGGATTGACATATGAAATACATAAGCCCAAATTTTGGATAGACTTGTAAATTTATTGATTTGAAAATATGAAAAATTCAAATTTATTATTAACTTATATTCTGAAACCCAAAATTTGTAATTTATTCTAAAATATGTTATCGCTTAATTGGTTCAGGTGGTTTTTGCAATGGGTTAGGATGAGGTCCGTCGGGGTTTGAGACGAGGTCATAGCAGAGTGAGTAGGGTGTCTTGGTTTGGTATGGGTAAGTGGAAGCGAGGTATGGTGGCAGATGAGTGACCATTAAAGAGGGCATTAGTAGATGAATTAGATTTGCAAGAAGCATCAAATAATATTCTGATGCCAGAGGCTATGTCACATCCCCGCCAGTCGCCATGAGTGTGATAAGTTGGAATTGCCGAGGCTTGGGGGTGCTTCAACAGTTTGTAAACTCGAAGATTGGGACCGAGAATTTCGTTGGCTCTTGTTGTTTGTTTATGAAGCAAAATGTAGAAATTATAGACCCGATCGGGTACCTTAGAGATTGAATATGTTTTGAAGGGTGCCATCAGTAGGCAGATATGGTTCAACTGAGATCCTTTTCTGTAAATTATACAGATGTTAATGTATTGGCGGCTCCACATTCAACAAATTGGAGGTATAAAGGATTCTATGGAGAGCCTGATGTGACACAAGGGAAAGTTATGTGGGAATGACTACAACAGTTAAGTTCTCAATTTGATGCTCCATGGCTTTGTGTCGGGGACTTTGATGAAATTTGTCTTGTCATGAAAAAATGGGGGTAGCATGTCCTCAGTGGTAGATTGATGATTTTCAGAACTCTGGACAAGTGTAATTTGTGTGATTTAGGCTTTCATGGTCAAAGGTGTACGTGGTGTAATCGGTCACAAGGAATGGAGACAGTCTGGGCAAGGTTGGACAGAGCGTGTGCCAACCCGAACTGGAATTGTTCGTGTTTGAATACTACCATTACTCACTTCGTAACATCATATTATGATCAATCGATGTAAGTAATCAAGTAAGATTTGGGAGAAAATAATCAAGGCCGTCGAAGGAAGGTACAGTTTTGGTTTGAGGCTAAATGGACACAGTCAGAAGAATGTGTAAAGGATGTGGAGGAAGCATAGGTTGATCAAGTTGGGATGATCCTGGCAGTAGGCTATTTCAAAAAATTTAGGTGTATCGTTTGAAGCTTCTTCATAGAGACTGTTTTGTGAAGCCCCTACAGGATCTTATACGATTAGAGGAGCGGTACCGATTGGGATAGAGGAGCACAGGGAGGATATTCGAAAAAGAATTGAGACCATCAGGTAAGAGACATACTGAAATGGCAACGATAGAGCAAGAATCATTGGTTGGTCAATGGAGACAGTATGCGACATTTTTTTCATACTTATACATCTACTTGCCATGGGCATAGTACGATTGTTCATCTAGAAAATGAGGCAGGGGTATGGAAGGAGAATAAAGATGACATACAGGGGATTCTACTGAGGTATTTTAGAGGAATTTTTTATTCTTCTTGACCATCAAATTTTGTCATAATTGAGGTGCTATCGACTATTTAATAACAGGTAACCTTGGAAATGAATTGGGCCCTTGTTGCACAATTCACTGATGCGGAAATCAAGAGTGTTGTTTTTGGTATGTTCCCACTTAAGTCTCCTGGCTCCGATGGTATATCTTCTCTATTTTTTTCAACAAAAGTGGTTTATTCGTTGTGATGTTATATCTATTGTCCTTCGTATTTTAAATGAGCATATCCTGTTGCATAAATTCAATTATACCTATGTAGTTCATGTCCCCAAATGTGATATCCCTGAAACTATTTCCCATCTTTGTCAAATAAGCTTATGTAATGCCATTGTCAGAATAGCATCAAAGTGTGTAGCTAATAATCTCAATCTTATGCTTGATTCTATCGTATCCAAGTCTCAGTCTGCTTTCATTCCTGGTCGTTTGATCACTGACGACATATTATCAGCTTTCAAGCTCAATCATCATCTTAAAACATTGTCAGGACGCACATGACGTTAAAGTTAGATATAAGCAAAGTGTGTAGGGTGGAGTGCCCATTTCTCGAGGTGTATTGCTTAAATTAGGGTTCAATCATAGGTTAGTCAATCTTATTATGTTGTTATTCACTATTGTGTCTTACTAACTTTGAATGGTGAAGTTTTTAGATTTTTCATTCGGAGTTAGGGGGATCCTCTTCCTCCCTATCTTATTATATTTTGAACTGAGGCTTTTTCAAGTTTAATCCAGGCATTTGAAAGAGGGGGCCAAGTAGCTCCACAAGCACCACCGATTTCCCATATTCTATTTGCTGATGACACGGTGATGTTTTGTAAGGCTATGGGGATCATATGAGGTAGATTAGGAGGATTTGGAGGTCTATGCACTGGCATCCGGACATGTCATCAATTTACAAAAATCAAATGTGGTTGTGAGTGGTGGAGCAGATGAAGCGTGGAAGAGGGAGTTAGCTGCAGTGTTAAGGGTTTGATTAGTTGCACATCATGACTGATATTTGGGGCTTTCAGCAGTGTGGGGTAAATCTAGTGGGTGGTGTTTCAGTATATTCAGGATCTAGTGTAGGATAGAGTAAATGAAATTTGAAACTCATGTCTCAAGTTGGGAAAGGGGTGTTGATTAAGGTTGTCTTGCAGCCGATGCCTACTTATGCTATGTCTTGTTTTCAGCTTTCGAATTATTTATTGTATAAGTTAGAATCAACAATGACAATTTTTTGCTAGCATAACAGGAGGGAGAGAAGAGTTTATTGGGTGGCATGAGCTTAGTTGTGTCATATGTGGTGCTTCAAAGTCACGGATAGGCGATAATATCGATCGGTATTGTTCCACATTGGTCACCACGTATCGGGACATTATCGGATGATACGAAGCAAATGTATAACATAATGCTTAAAATTTTTTTAAAAATTAGTAAAATTATAAAAATTATTAAGAATCACAAATACTATAAATTTACAAACCAAACCGTTTATAACATGAAATATCGATAAATTAATTATAAAAATGCTTAAAATGAACATGCATAGTAAAAAGAAAGCGGATCGCCGATCGTATTCAAAATGATCGCCATCATCAACATCAACAACATTCCTCCTATAACGTTTTTTATTTCAATTGAAATTAATTTTGATAGAGTTTTTAATGAATAATTCAATATATTTAACAAAACATATTGAATGTATATTATATTTGAAAATAAATATTTAATTAAGAAAATGGTAAAGAAGAGACAAAAAGAAATTTTAAGCCACTTTGTCAGTATCACTCTCGACAAGAGTTTTCACCATGAGCTGAAGAAGAGAGAATTTCTCACTCATTTGTTCTATTCTCTTACATTTCCTAATCAAACTTTGAACCTATAAAACTTTATCTTTATCTCTTTTTCTTAAGCTTGAACTGTCATTATATCCCTCCACAATGCTAAAAAATAATTATCTTATCTCCCCTTCTGTAATTTCTTGCTCTCCCAACCATACTTCAATAACTTCATTTTTAACATATTCACACCGATAAGATCGAATATTTTAGGCGGTATTATCAGATACAAGTGATAATATTATTGTATCAGTGATAATATGGATATTATCGGCAATACCAAATCATCTCTAATTATATAGGGTATTGGATGTTTTTATCGGATCAGCACTGGCCGATCCAGATACGTAGCAGCCGATTTTCGATACTCTGAACCATGGACTAGTGCTCGATCAGTGCGGGGTTTGGGGTTTAGGTCCTTGTATGAGTTTAAGTTGGCTCTTATGGCACAACAGGGGTGGAGGCTTCTAACTATGTTGGATTCTTTACTAGTAGGATTCCTTAAGGCTTGGTATTTTCAGCATAGGAGTTTTTAGGATACAACGTTGTGGTCTTGGTACTTTTAGTGATAATTCTGCAATTATCACAATTTTATAGTGATTTAATCTTCCTTTTCAAGCCAAAACATTCCTAATCATATGATTTTATTGCATATTCGGCCAAAAGGGAAGATATGAGGCAAAGATGGCAAAAATCAAGTTAAAATTGGAATTGAAGGCATAAAAAAGGATAAAGGAGATTACAAGACAAATTCTGCAGGATTGACTAAGCGTGCCAACGCTTAGTGGAGTGGTCAACTCGGATGAAGAAGGAAGACGAGTGATTTCCGCAAGAGAAAAATGAATGAAGTGCTTGGATTTGGAAAGGATTCCTTAAAACATGTTATTTGTGATTTATTTACCTTTTTAGAATTAATTATGTATTTATTTCCCTCCCCTGCCCCCCCCCCCCACGTCTAGATTCGTAGGAGACTTTTATTATAAATAGGGGGGTCTCTTCATTTGGAGGGGGTTCACTAATTGGTGGAATTGAATAGAATATCTTATTTTCATTTGCTTATTTTTACTGTCTCTTTTACTTTTAATTTGTAACAGGAGTTAATGAAATTTCACTTTTTAGTGTGTTCTTCCATTAATATATCCGGCTAAATTCCTTATTTTCTGATTAAGGTATGGTGATTGCTTGATTCGTAATGTGTTGTGAGATCTAATATGCTATTTACACTTGTTAAATGAATATTCATATTATTCTCTGTGTTTTAATTACAAACATCTTATTTTTGAATGATATGGCCAATTGTTTATTATCAAGAAGGTTTGCTTAGCTAATTGGACTTTATAAATCCGTGTAATTGTTTATTTAGTTTAATGCTTAGTAGCAACATAGCATGATCAATTATGTCGTAGTAATTAGATATGTTATGGGGAATGCATTATCTAGTTTAAACGAATTATCCTCGTAGGAGTTTGTTGATTAGAATCAGACTTTTTTAATTCTTAATGCTGTTAATAGATTAAATCTTGTGGACATTTCCAGGGTTGTCTGTTAATTAGGGATCTAATCAATAGTCGTACCTTCGCTGACGAAAAGGTAAGGAAAAGTAAGGTGTTAGGTCGTACCAACACTATAACTGATTTATTCATTTATACATGTGTTGTTCTTGCATCAATGATCAGCTCACAAGAATCAAGCATAATCCTAGCCTTAATCGAAAAATCTCTCTATCGTGTCTTCACCAGGTAATTTCAATTATTTTCTTTCAATTACTTCTTTTTATCATCAAATCTCCCCTATTACTTTCTTTTTCTTAAAGAAATCAACTTAAAACCAGTCTCTGTGGATCAACCTTACTCCCACTTTCACAAGTGTAGTAGAAATTATTTTTTGTGATCTTGACACCCAACATTTAGCAAGGGAGTTTTTGCAATGCGAAGTATCCTCGGGGCACGGAGGTTGTTGAGGGAGGGGTATAGGAGTGTGGTTGTTAGGGGCATGGATAGAAGAGTGGGGTAGCGCTGGCAATTTAATTAGGAGGGTTGGTTCACAGTGCATAGTGCATAAAACCATACTATGAGCATGCAGGAGAGAGACAAGCCATCAATATTCAGAAATTCGCTACAGCTAAAGGGTGACTCGAGAATTTTGTGGGCTGTGTTGTACTAATGGAGTTCCGACATTTGGGAATTTGGAGGGTAGAAAGGAGGGGATTGATACTGTTTGCATGGTGTGTGATTCATAGGTGGAATCTTTATGTCGTGTTATAAGAATGTTCAATGCTGAGGCCGATGTGGGCTATTTCGCAGGGTCCTTGGAGTACTATCCAGCAGTGGCAAGGAAGCGCCGAGAAATGGTTGTTGTGTGTCATGAATCAGGTTCATGAAGAGAAGCGCTAGAGTTTTTCCATAATGTGCTAGGTTATCTGGAAACGGAGATGTGAGCGAGTGATGGGAGACAAACATCAGCACTATGTGTGGTTTTGTTTTTAGTTTGTTTTGATGTGTTTTATAGAGATAGAGAGAGAAAAACAAAGATAAATAAGTATAAGTAAGAGATAGTGTGTGGATTTATTTTTGGGGGTAATATAAAATAAGTATGGTATGTTTGATGTTGGTTAGTGGGAGACCTTCAGCTTAAGCAAGATATGCATCACCATAAAGTTAAATCAAATAGGATACAGATATGCCTTACAACCACATTAACTTAAAGTTAATACTATCATGTTAAGTAAATTATTCAATAACAGCCAGGAAAATAAGCATATGTAGTAATGCCATAAACATACACTACCTTATCTTATTACAGTGTCGAGATTAGAAAATGAAAAGACCATCAAACAAATCATATAAATCTGAGACAGAAATCACCGAAGAATTAACACTACAGATTTCTTTGTCATGAAGTCTAGATGACTAATCAAAAACTATACCTTAATCCCAGTAACCTGTGTATGAGGGCTTTTTTAAGTAATTGGTATCTTTTCACACATCATCAACTAATTGGTTTATTAGCTCCCTCACGATTATAGTAACAAGTCCATTGTCTTACCCAACCTTTAAGTTAGATGCTTCAAGTTTCAACTTAAAATTGATAGCTTGATATATTGCAAAAGATGTTAAATCTAACAACCTTCTCAATGTAAAGTACAAATGCATAAACAAAAATGTAAGTAAAACATATTACTATTGTAACTTGCATAACATACAATGTTGCAACAACAAATTGAATCTTCTAGACTCCTAAATCGTAGATGAGGTATAACGAAGAATCAATCTATAAAATCTACACAAATTGTGGAGTGAATTCTTACTAAAACTGAATTAACAATAAAAAAAAATCGAAGAACATAGAACTAACAAGTCAAAGTAATTCATCATGTCCAACAGACGTCAACAGGAAGCAAAACCAAATTAAAGATTTTTCATCTTAAAAATTTGAAGAATACAACATTCAAGATCACGATTTGTGAACGAAAATAAGATACATACCTTAATAACAAAAAAATAGTAAAGTCAATGTTAGATGGATGGGAGAACTCAACCAACAATGAAAGCCTCTAATCAACTAGTGTGTAAACAACTGCATTACATTAGTTTACTTCTGGCAGAATAAGTTCAACAGACTACTCTTACAATGTTTACCAATAAGCAAAGAATGAAAGTGCAAATTTCAAACAGAGTTGTAACATATTATATAGAGGGAGGAGGAAAGTACAATTCACAGGTGAAATAGTAATTTTTTTTCAAAATATCAGTATCCAAGTGAGACTCAATAGAGCAGAAAAAGTAAATTCATATCCGACAAACGTCTCAGAAGAGTACAAATCAGACGTAAAGTTACTGAAAAAGTTATTCAATATCAGAAACGCCACATGCATTGGCAGCAATTATTGATAGCAAAACAGTAGCCATTAATAATTGAATTAAACTTCAATTCTAAAAAATTACATAAAAAGTGAGGAAAAATTAGCAAAATGCAAGTATAATCGCGCCACCTTTTGAGATCATCGGCAAATCATAATCGAACATATTAGTCGTTGGGTGGAGGAGCATCAGTCGCCATTCTATGAAAAACAAGCGAAACAAAACCACTTCTTAGTCAAATCGAGTTGACTCGAAACTTGCCGACAGGAACAAAAAAGAAAAATAGAATCTTAAGAAATCTACCCATACCGTTGATGAAAATGGATGGATGAGGGTCTATTAGACTCGTCGGACGATGAGCAAACTGTTAATATATCTATGGCCCATGACCTAAATATGTATTGGTAGGCCCATATGCACGACCCACTTGTACCTCGGCCCACTCGGATGGCCCTCGCCCGACCCGGTGCTTGACCCTCTAACCCGACCCAGGTTCTTACACTTATAACCTATCTATCTCTAAACCTAATCAGTTTCTTCTCCCCCCTTTTCTTGCGCCGCTGCCAAAATCTCTCTCTCTCTCGACTATGGAAAATGTTCTCCTTCCATGTCCATCACCGATAATGGTGGTGGCTTTCCTTAGCCAACTCAATGGCTTAAGGAAAGCCACCCCTTAAACCCGCTGTCTCAATGGCTCTCGGATTCCCCTTTATATTTTGAGTTAACCCACTTGCAAGAAACAAGAGAGAAAAACCGAGTAACTTCTGTGATACCCTCTTAGTGTTTGATAAAAGTTCTGAGTGAACTTAGTGAGCGTGTGTGCTGGTTTTCTGTTGTGTTCGGACTTAGTGATTCGATCACTCTCTGTGAGGAGCAATCGTGGGCCGAAGGTTTCTGTGGGTGCGGTGCCTGGTGACCGTGACCCTTTTCTGACTGAATCTGGCTTGTTCCTAAGCCACCTTCAAATATTACGGTTTTATTCTTCTATTCGGTTATCTTTGTGTAATTTGTTTACTATTATAATCTGGCCTGTAAGATTAAAGGAGTTGTGTACTCCATATCTCGTGTAATAGTTGGTTAGGCATTATTGTTGATAAAGTATACCACTCGGGGTCGTGTACCCTACAGTGGTATCAGAGCACTGTTATGATCCTCTCCGCGCCGTGGTGGTGGTAACTCGCTTGAACCCCTCCTCTATTTACTTTTTTTATTTTTTCAGCACTATATATCTGTTTGATAACCGAGGTGCTTATCCCCCTAACTACCCTCCTGGCCGGACCCTTGAGGTCGTCGGGTATCTGGACTGGGCGTTAGGCTGGAAAGGCCTTGGTCCTGTTTATTTCTCATTCTCTTTGTGATTTGTGAGATTTACTGCGATAACTGCTATATCTTGTTCTCGTCACTTTTCTGGTTTAATATCTTGATCTGTGATTTGAAATCGTGATATGTGATCATTATCTTGACCTGTGATAATCTGAGTTTTCTGTTGACACTATTGACTGTCTGATATCGTGATTGGCAGATTAGTTTTTTATCAACTCTGACATATACTGATCTTGTGTGATTTTTTTTTTCTAATTTGTGATCACTGTTTTCTAAAGCTTTTACATAAAATCAAAACCTCTGTTTTTCTTAAAAACCGTAACCCCTACCTCAAATCTTCTTCAAAATGGCCGGATATAGTTTACAACCCTTTGACGGGAAAAGTGATTTTTCTATCTGGCAACAGAAAATGAGAGGTATTTTAATCCAACAAAAGGTCTTTAAAGCAATTGACGGAAAATACACTGAAAATGTTTCCGAAGAAAAGCAATTGGAAAATGATGAGTTTGCCTACTCATCCATTATTTTAAACCTCTCTGATAATGTTCTTAGAAAAGTGGGAAAACAAAAAACCTCTAAAGAGCTTTAGAGAAAATTGGAGGATTTATATACTGAAACATCTTTACCCAGTAAGCTTTTTCTCTTAGAAAAGTTTTTTCGTTATAAATTGGATCTTTCCAAAAATATTGATGAAAATCTTGATGATTTTACCAAGTTAATACAAGACATCAAACTTACTGGTGATGAAAACATTGATGATTACACTCCTATTGTGCTCTTGAATGCAATTCCTGAATCTTATTCTGACGTAAAAGCTGCTATTAAGTATGGTAGAGATAGCATCAACCTAGATACAGTGGTTAATGGTCTTAAGAGCAAAGAAATGGACTTAAAAGTTGCTAGACCTAGTCAGAATAATCATGAGGTAAATCTTGCTAGAGGTAGGTATAACTTCAGAAACAATGGTTTTAAAAACAGAGGTAGAAGCCACAGCAGAGGTAAAAGTAGAAATGGCCGTAGTAAATCCAGATCTAGAGAGTACACGCATAAGGATGATAAAACAAAGGAAAGACGTTGTTATAATTGTGGCATTAAGGGTCATTATATCAAAGATTGCAGAAAACCCAAACGTGACAATAGGGATAGAAACTTTGATGATCAAGAAAAGGTGAATATTGTCTCTCATGAAAATAGTGAAGTCTTTATGGTTTATGAAGCAAATTCTGTGCATTCTGTGAACAAATTTGAATGGCTTATTGACTCTGGTTGTACTTTCCATATGAGCCCTGTCAAAGAAGTTTTCTCAAACTTTCGTTATGAAAAATCTGGTTTTGTTTCTATGGCAAACGAAAAGAAATGTGAAATTTTGGGTCTTGGTGACGTCTCTTTAAATTTCAAAGAAGGTTATAGGTTAACCCTAAAAAATGTGAGATATGTTCCTGATTTGAGTCACAACTTGATATCTTGTACTGCCTTAGAAGAGGATGGTCTAGAAGGTAGATGGGGCAAAGGCCTCATGAAAATCATGAAAGGCTCTCTTATTGTGTTTAAGGCTGAAAAGAAACGAAATCTCTATCTATGTTCTGTTACCTATGACTCTATGACTGCTTCTGTGAATGAATGTGATATGACTGCATTATGGCATAAACGACTAGGACATATGAGTCTGAAAGGTCTTGGTTTTTTGAAAAAGGATGGAATTTTGAATGACAAAATTGAAAACTTGGATTTCTGTGATGATTGTGTATTAGAAAAACACCATAAAGTACATTTTCCAACTCCATCTCAATCACTCCCTTCCATGTCTTCATGCATTTTAGATTATGTACATGCCGATGTTTGGGGTCCATCTAGTGTTCCTACGCATGGGGGTAACCATTATTTCTTGTCCATCATTGATAATTACTCTAGGAAGGTGTTTGTCTTTCTTATGAAACACAAGTCCGAAGTTTTTGAGAAATTTACAAAATGGAAAGTTCTTGTGGAAAATCAAACTGGAAAGAAAGTGAAAACCCTTCGGACTGATAATGGCCTTGAATTCTGCAATAAAGATTTCTCAAATCTCTGTGACAAATTTGGTATAAAGAGGCATAAAACAAACCCCTATACCCCACAACAGAACGGTGTAGCTGAACGTATGAATCGAACCTTGCTTGATAAAGTTAGATGCATGCTTATTAGTTCTGGATTGCCTAAATCTTTTTGGGGTGAAGCTATACTTACTGCTGCTGATTTGATAAACTTATCCCCCATCTGTACCGTTGTCTGGTAAAACTCCTGATTTTGTGTGGAATGGTAGAAAATCTGATATCTCTTACCTGCGAAGTTTTGGATGTTCTGCGTTTGTTCACCAAAATATAGACAAACTAGAACCTAGATCTGTTAAGTGTGTATTTATTGGTTATCCTGAGGGGACAAAAGGGTATAGACTTTGGGTTCGCAGTCAACCGGGTTTTAAAGTACTTATAAGTAGGGATGTCACTTTTAACGAGAATTAGTTTCCTTGCCTTGATAAAACCCAACTTAGAGAAAAAGAACCTACTCTCAATAAGGTGGAGAATCAAATAGGGGATAACCAAGAGGGGGAAGGGAATAATGAAAATATAGCTGAACAAACGACTGATAATGAGGATGTAACCACTGATAATGAGACCACTATTACTGAAAACCCCCTAAATGACTACCAACTCACTAGAGATCGAGTTAGAAGAGAAACTAGGATCCCTACCAAACTCAGAGATTTCGACACTGCTTTGAACATTGAACTGTCTGAACCCACAAATGTCGAGGAAGCTATGAAATCAAAAAAATGACTTAGTGCCATGAAAGAAGAGATGAGCTCATTAAAACAGAATAATACATGGACATTAGTTCCTAGGCCCAAGAACTCCTCCGTAGTTGATTGCAAGTGGCTTTTTAAGATTAAACAAGAAAACCCCATTAAGTACAAAGCTAGATTGGTAGCAAAAGGGTTTACTCAAAAAGAAGGCATAGACTATAATGAGATATTCTCTCCCGTTGTGAAATACACCATTGTTCGTATTATTCTTGCACTCACTGCACACTACAACTGGAAACTGAAACAAATGGATGTTAAGACTGCTTTCTTACATGGTGACTTAGATGAGCATATTTACATGAATCAACCTGTTGGCTTTGTTGACAAAATCAAATCCGATTATGTGTGCCTTCTCAATAAATCTTTGTATGGCTTAAAGCAATCTCCTAGACAATGGAACAAGAAATTTGATTCCTTCATGCTTTCGTTAGACTTTAAAAAGAGCCATTATGATCATTGCCTATACTTCAAGCATGTTGATAGTACTCCTATCTTTCTTGTTCTATATGTGGATGACATGCTCATAGCTAGTCCTAGCCTGCATCTCATAAACCGTTTGCAAACTGACTTACACAAAACTTTTGAAATGAAAGACTTAGGTGATGCAAAACGGATCCTTGGCATGAACATTGTTAGACATAAGTCCTTTATCTTGTTAAACCAAAAGTCGTACATCCTATCCATTTTAAAAAGGTTTTCGATGGAAAATTCCAAGCCAACTTCTGTGCCCCTTGCTGCCCACTTTCAACTTAGTAAAAATCAGAGCCCTCATACTGATATTGAAAAAGCTAAAATGGAAAAAGTTCCTTACTCAAATGTGATAGGATCCATCATGTTTCTCATGGTCTGTACGAGACCTGACATTGCATATGCTATTAGTTGCTTAAGTAGATACATGTCAAATCCCGGCCCTCCTCATTGGGAGGCCCTAAAATGGCTTTTGAAATATCTGCATGGCTTTGAAAACATAGGCATACATTTTTCTAAAAGGAGTGAAAACACTCAACTTGTTGGTTTTGTTGATTCTAATTATGCCAATGATCGGGATAGCAGAAAAGCCACTACATCTTATATCTTTACATTTTGTGGTTCTTGCATAAGTTGGAAATCCCAACTGCAACATATAGTTGCACTCTCTACTACAGAGGCAGAATACATTGCCACAACGGAAGCATTCAAAGAGGCTATTTGGTTAGATGGTCTCATAAAGGAGATTGGCTTCTCCAATGAAAAACTCACGGTATACTCTGATAGCCAATCCTCAATTCAGCTGTGTAAGAATCCCGTGTTTCATGATCGGACGAAGCACATAGATGTGAGGTATCACTTTATTCGAGATATCGTCAGTAAAGAGGTAATAAAATTGGAGAAAATTAAATCCAAGGACAATCCTGCAGATATGGGTACCAAAAGTCTTCCTCTTGAAAAATTTCATACATGTCTGAAAATACTGCATTTATTCCCTGACTAACATGAATTTCCGAGTCATTTCGCTGCAGGTACGTCCACGGAGAACTTCTTATGGCAATGATGAAACAAACAGATTCTGCATTATAACACCATGACCACTTCCCTTTATTGGGTCTTGGTCCAAGGTGGAGATTGTTAATATATCTATGGCCCATGACCCAAATATGTATTGGTAGGCCCATATGCACGACCCACTTGTACCTCGGCCCACTCGGATGGCCCTTGCCCGACCCGGTGCTTGACCCTCTAACCCGACCCAGGTTCTTACACTTATAACCCATCTATCTCTAGACCTAATCAGTTTCTTCTCCCCCCTTTTCTTGCGCCGCTGCCAAAATCTCTCTCTCTCTCGACTATGGAAAATGTTCTCCTTCCATGTCCACCACCGATAATGGTGGTGGCTTTCCTTAGCCAACTCAATGGCTTAAGGAAAGCCACCCCTTAAACCCGCTGTCTCAACGGCTCTCGGATTCCCCTTTATATTTTGAGTTAACCCACTTGCAAGAAACAAGAGAGAAAAACCGAGCAACTTCTGTGATACCCTCTTAGTGTTTGATAAAAGTTCTAAGTGAACTTAGTGAGCGTGTGTGTTGGTTTTCTGTTGTGTTCGGACTTAGTGATTCGATCACTCTCTGTGAGGAGCAACCGTGGGCCGAAGGTTTCTGTGGGTGCGGTGCCTGGTGACCGTGACCCTTTTCTGACTGAATCTGGCTTGTTCCTGAGCCATCTTCAAATATAACGGTTTTATTCTTCTATTCGGTTATCTTTGTGTAATTTGTTTACTATTATAATCTGGCCTGTAAGATTAAAGGAGTTGTGTACTCCATATCTCGTGTAATAGTTGGTTAGGCATTATTGTTGATAAAGTATACCACTCGGGGTCGTGTACCCTACACAAACTATTGGTGGTAGTTTGATAGCGGTCGGCATTCAGCCGCTGCATCGAAGCTGAAATCGCGGGGGAGGAGATTTTAAGGGCTTCTAGCGATGTTGATAAAAATTGAATCCAATCGGACCCAAATATTCGCCATGTTGAGAGGAGTCGAACGATATAGGTCTTGATCGGGTCATTGAAATTGTGTCAGAAGAAGAAGAAAAATTTGAGAAAGAACATAGATGAAAAATGAGGTGAAGAAGACGACTTGTGATTTCGTGCCTACAATTGCTGCTTAATTTTTTGGACCAAAAATAAATAAAAGTACTGTTTTAAAATACTATAAAATATACCCAAAACTATCGAGATAAAGTAGGCCAAACATAATGCATATTTTAAGATGGGCCAAACACATGCAGGATTTGCTCCAAATTTGGTTGAGGGCTACTGTGTTGTTGGACAATTACAAATGTATGCAATCTTGGTGGTTTGAAATTGGTTTGTTCATTTTTCTAGTTTAGTATTTATTTTGTGTCATGTTATTAGTTGGTTTAGTAAGTTTTTTTTGTTGTTAGGTGTGGTTTTGGCTCGTTTGGGCCATTCCATTTTCTGAAATGGTTGGACATGATGTATTTTTTATATTGTTTTTAGTTTAATTTAGCGTTTAATGCAATTTACCTTCATATAATATTGAAAATGAGCAAATTATCCTCATATGAAAAATAAATAGCAATTTATCCCCTTCCCTCCCCTTTGTTTTAAAAAATGAAACAATCCACCTCCCTGCATAAGGAGGTAAATTGCTTCAATTTTAAAAATATGGAAAGATAAATTTATACATTTTGAAAGATAAAGGGGTAAGTTATTATTTTATTTTTCATAGGGGATTATTTAACTATTTTCTATAACACAGGTAGGTAGATTACAATTTACCCGTTTAATATATCATCACTTGATAATAAAAAAAGAAAAAAGAAAATTGTTTCCAACAATGATAAATCTATAAATCTTGACCGTAAGAAGACCTAATGAGTAAATTTTATATTTGGTAGTAAACAACTGTTCTTGTTCCTCCAATTACACTAAACTTCCCCAATTATTCCATCAGTGATCTATCATAGTAATTAATAAGGATAAAGTTTGGTGTAATTATATATAAATTTTATATAATTTAGAAAATTTTATTTAGCACTTTGAAAGTTTACTTTCGTCTAATAAATAACTCTTTCAATTGATTAAAATTCATTGAAATTTCTGATATTAACATAAAAGTTAAGAATAAAATCTATATTTACCCCCCAATTGACTTATTATTATTTTATTGTAGGTCAAATAAATATATTTATTATCAGATTATCCTCGTACGTTTTCACAGGTTAATTTATGTGATCGGACATATTTTCTCTTTTATAAGGGTAGTTTAGTCATTAAAAAATTATTTGACTAATAATAAGTCAATAATAAGTCAATTGAGGGATAAATATCAAATTTCATTCAGTGTTATTTTTTTTTTAATATCAATAAATTTAGTAAATTTTGACTAATAGATGGACTTATTTGTTAGACAGAAGTAAATTTTAAAGGTGCTAAATATAATTTCTTAAATCCAAGAGATTTACGTATAATTACACCGAATTTTATAGAATAGAATGTAATTATCCCTAATTAATATACTATAATTTTGCGTTCACCAAATTTTGAAGAACTACGCTCTCAAAACAAAAAAAAAAAAAAGAAAAAGAAGAAAATCGAAGAATTACACTAAAACGCACTGTTTGGTGAAACCTGAAGACCGTTTCAGGGGAATCTTTGAGAATTTTTCAAATCAGAGGGATATATTTGCAAATAGAAACAAAATCGAGTCCACGCCAATTTTGGCAGCATCAGCGGCCGGATTATATGCATCCACTTAGATAGGATAAGATTGCAGAAAGAACTTTGCTCAAGTAAAGATCGCATCACAACATAAAAATAAAGAAAGAGGGAAAATACAAATTTACCCCTGTAATTTGAAAAATGAGGAAAAAATCCATATTAAAAATAAAATAGTAAATTATTTCCTGTGTTTTAGAAAATAAAGCAAATTACTTTCTATCTAAACCATTTATAGGGGGTAATTTGCTTCAGTTTTTCAAACACAGAGGGTAATTTGTTAATTATGTTTTTAACAGGATGGGGTATTTGCTCATTTCACATATCACATGAGGATAAATTGCATTTAACTCTAAAGAAAAATGCAAATAATCATGTAATATTGTAAATGTGCAAATTATTCTTTTTTTAAAAAAAATAACAATGTACCGTTTCATGTTTTTTAAAGTGCAATAATTAACCTCCACGTAATTTTTTAAACGAAGTTATTTACCTCTTTAAATAGAGAGATAAGTTATTTTATTTCAAAAAGCATAGAGGGAAAATTGTTGTTTTCCGTAGAAAAGTAATTTGCTCGTTCAATATCATAGGAGGCAAATTGCATTAAATCCCAATAAAATATAATATTAATTTCCTAAAAATGTATATATTTTTTGGAAAAACCTAAAAGTATATATTGAATAATAGAAATTTAATTCTATAACAATATAATTATTAATGAAAAAATTATCGCTATAAACAATAAATAACACATAGAGCAACAATAAATACCAGTATATATACTAATTATTTTTTATAATAATTCTGTGCACGAGTTTTATGACTAATTTGTTAAGGACAATATTACAAAATAAATATCATTATTAGAATTATAAAATTTATTATTATGATAAAAAAATAATCTTGACACTAATTATATATAATTAATGATAATTAAAATTATTTTTTTTATCGTTTATAATGTGTTCTACTTTCTGTGGGAGCTCTGTAGTACTATATACCTCTTTTCATTTTTATTTTTATTATTGTAAATTACAATGAATTCTCATGAGATTTAATATAATTTCAATACTCCATCACTATTTAAAAATTATTACACTTAATTTTAATAGTTATTTAACAATTAACCCGATCCATTTGTCTCCATTAAATTTTTAGTTATTTTATGTGGTGAACGATTAAAATATGTTTATGGACTAAGAATTATTATTTTATTTATTTTTTAAATTTTATGAATATTTTTATGAATTAAGTGAATAATTTTTATATTAAAATTTAAAAAAAAATTAATTCACCCTCATTCGATTTTTACCATTTTTAATGTTTTTTTCTAACCAAAATATAATAAGAATAAAATTTACAACTCTAAACTTCTATCGAAACATTATATAATTTAATCAAGCATTACAAACGTATTTATAAATTTTTAAATAATGAGAAATTATTTATAATTACACTAAATTTTCAAAAAAAATGGTTCTAATTTATCCTTTTCATTATTATCCTTTATTAGAAATAATTGCTTAAAATAATACTAATCATTGTTATCTTCATCATCATATGATGCCAGGTTGAAGCTTGTAATGATGCCACCATATTTATATATTGTCCCACCATGATGGGATTGGGGTTTTGGTGGGGGGGTTGGGATATTATGCACAAAAAGCAATTTGAAAAGAAACAAATAGGGAGATCAAGAAGCATCTTCCTACATTATTAATTGCGTACCATGTTATTATATTGCATGTGATGTAAAATTTGGTTCCTAGAAGCCACTGCTAGCATCAATAAAGTCTATTTCAATTGGCGAAGTTGAAATCTTATGACTTTAGAAATCATGGATTTGAACCCCACTTTATGCATAGGATGTTGTTTCTACTGAATAATATGTGTTGTTTCTATCGTAATTGTACATATTGATATTATTAATTAGAGTGCGATTGTTCTAAAACCTTTCTATATTTTGAAATTTTAACTAAAAATTCATTGTATTAAAAAGATAAGCAAAAAACTCTCTGTTTTTTTAAAAATTATGAACACTCACCCCTTCTATTAATTAGGTTTGACGGTGTTACAATTTTGGGATAATTACATTTACACCCCTTAATTCATGGTTTGTTTACACAAACCACCCCTAACTTTTAGATAATTACACATACTCTCACCAAAATATCATTATTTCTTACAACACCCACACCTTACTTTTTTTGAAAAATTACACACACACACCCTCTAATAATGTTAGCATCATTATACAAACTATTCAAATTTTTTGACTGTCAGGAATAATTTTTATAATTATGCGAAAAGCACGGATCATTTGTGTAAATAAACCATAGGTTAGGGAGTATTAATTAAATTTTTTTTTGGAATTACCAGTTATACTCTTGTTATGAAAACTCTTGATCTTTAATACTTAAAAAATCAATTGTCTAGATTTAAAATGATCTAAATATATTTTTTATTTTTATAGACAAACAATTATATATAATATATATATTTGATGAATAATACAGTGTATATATATATATATATATATTTACACAACCTGTCGACGGCGGTTGCCCACTCCGTTGGGCCATCGCTGTAACCCAAATTCAAGTCGATGGTGATTTGTGATGGGCGGCAAAGCGTGGGTTGCGGCCGGCGGCAAGGAGACGGTCAATTTTTTTTTTTATTTAAAAAAATGAGTAATTAATATATTTTATTTAAATATATTTAAATTAAATAATATATTAATTTAATTAATAATAATTAATATTTTAATATATCAATATCTAAATTTAAAATGTGAATTTCAATATATTTATCTTTGTATGGTGAGTTTTTAAAAAAAATTTAACTTTTAAATTTTTTATATACTTTTAGGTATTTTGATATTAAATTTAATATATTTTATAAATAATATAGTTTATTAAATATATTTATATTAAATAATATTTTAAAATAACCAATAATATATTATTTATTAAAATATATTTATATGTTAAAAAACAAATAAAATGGATATTTACACATATAAAGTAACCTAAAAAAGGCCAAAAACGATGCTCACTCTCATTTTCAGCATGTGAAATACACTCTTCGTTAAAACCTAAAAATTGGTTAAAAATTGAATTAATAAAGTCTCTTGTTTTTTTTTTTTTTTTTTGTTGTTTTAGAAAAAAGTTATAGCAATGCCACAATTTCAAATTTACTTGTCAAAGAACCTGTGAAAATGAAAATCTTATAATTCAGAATACGATTATTGTAATAATTTTTATCAAATATTTATATTCGACCAAAATAATTTTATTTTAATTAATAATAATTCATCATTCTTACTAAAAAATAAAAATAAAAAACATAAGAATCCAGTTCCAGTATGTAAATAATCAGAAATCCAATATACAGAAAAAACAATTAAATCAAATGAACCCAAGCATCCAAGCATTCAGGCTTCATTGTTTAAACATGTTTAGCGCTTCTTTTGCCCACTCCAAAAGAATCCAATATCTGTATATACAGCAGTTTATGCACATCCAATGCTTGAATAAATAAAATATTAAATAAATTACAACGATCTCTCCTGAAATTTGGCATAATTATGAATATTTCTCGTTGTTTAAAAAATTACAAATACGCTTTTAATGTTTGATAAAATTATGTAATCCTTGAATGAGAGTAGAAAATTGTCAAATTTTAAACACTGAAATAGTCCATAAAAAAAATAAAAAAATATAAAAAAATAAATAAAATTATAATTTTTAATCAACAAAGATATTTTGATTAGTTTACCACAAAAAATGAATAAAAACATAACAAATTGGACTAATGGTTAAACGATCGTCAAAGTCAGGAAGTATTAGTAATTCTTCGAACAACAAGAAAGTATTCATAATTATGTCAAACCTCAGATGAGGTCATTGTAATTTACTCTAATATATATATATATATATATATATATTAATAAATACATATTAAAAAAAATTGATGTCCTATTCCGTTCAATTGACCGATAAACCACTCGATTTCGATTTTGGTTTCGATCGATTACTAAATTGTGCGCACCCTTGTTATAGAATGCTCAATTGGTGTCTATTAAAGGAGGAGGATACACAGATAACCAACCAATGAGTGAACGTCTGTAAAATTCATGCTACATTCGGTGCTCCGTGATGCATTGAGTGTTTGAATAATTGGTGCGTGCTCTTCTTTTTTTTAGAAATAGAGGAAATTTCAGTCACCGGACTATTAAAACTATTTCATTTTTCAAAATACAGAGTAAATTTCAATCGTCAAACCATTCAAACTATTTCGTTCTAAAAGAATAGAGTAAATTTCAACCATCAAACCATTCAAAATAGGAAAAAAAAATACAATTTACGCCATATGATATGAAAAATAAGTACAAAAAAGTTCCTATAAAAAAATAAACCAAATTACATGCAAATTACCACTTATCTAAATTATTGATAGGGTGTAATTTGCTTTATTTTTAAAATACAAAAATAATTTGCTAATTCTATTTTGACAGAGAGGTATTTGCTCATTTCACATATTATATAAGGTAAATTGCATTTAAGCCCTTCAAAATATTTAATGTACCATGCATAGTACATAGCTATTCATGTTGCAATATCTATTCAGCTAATGAATTACCCACGAATTGGAATGTGAGAAAAGGAGAATTTAGCGTATCACTTTGTCAGTAGAGGGAGATGCCAGCATTCGAGCACTGTTGTATTATAACTATATTCTCTTTATGAAATTTACCTTTTCCAAGAGAAAAGGAGAATTTACAATTAATCGAAACTTTATTTTATCTACAAATTATTAAAAATACTACAACACGACTTCCCCCAAATTCATCTACCCAAAATACCTAAAATCAGCCGCCTCAACTCTCTTCAACTATACTATTACCCCTAATCTTTTAGTCCATTTTGAATAAATTTAATTTTATATTGATAATTTTGATCCCTTTTACACTTTAATAAATTTCATTTTTAGTCTTATTACTGCGTGTTGTTGGAGTAAAAGTTGTTAACGTAGGATTAAATTTATCAAAAAAATTTCAAAACGTGAGATATTCAGGATCAGAATTATTTAAAAAGGACTATATTTGTAAATAGAGTAAACTACCGGACAAAAAATGTAATTTTACCTTAAATAAAACAGAAGATGTAATAAGCTCTAAAATAAAAAATCCAATGCCGCTAATTTGGAGGGGAACACAAAGAAGACGAAGAAGAACAAAGTGTTAACATAGAAATGTACATTTATATACAGCATAATAACTAGAGAAGAGGAGGAGGAGGTGGGGCGGCGAGAAGGCGGTGGGGAGTGTAAGGAGGAGAAGCGAAAGGGAGATTGCGTAGTATGAGGAAACGAACCCGCCGGGGAAACGGAAGAGGCGCGTCTTGCAACATGTGCTCCAGCACACGCGCCACCACCACCGTGTACTCCTCCAGCAGCTCCGCCACTATCGCCACCAGTATCATGCTTCCCGACTCTATTCCTGCTTCAAGACGAATGATGATGTTGATGATGAGATAAAGTCGCTAATTGTCTATCAGTTCTACTTTCCCTTAAATAGCTAATTATGGTTAGTAGAACAGAAGCGGATAGAGAAAACAGGGTGCAAATCAAAAACGCTTTTTCGGAAAAAGCTGGCTGTAATCCGACGGCGGAGAGAGAAAAAGTGTTTGGAGGAAGAGTCAATACCTTGGGCTGATTTTGGGCTTCCACGTGCCCTCTCAACCCCACTAATATTTAATATCTTCTCTGCTGTGCTGGTTCTTATCTTGTCAAAGGCTAAGAACAAAAATGTTTTATTTGTTCTCGAACATACTAAAATATAAATTTAATGTTTTTGTTGTTTTCGAAGATACAAGAAAACTTGTTTGATTAATATTTTTAAATAATTTTTTATTTTCATTGGGTTTTGTGTGCATTAAAAATATATTTTTTGTATTATATTTAATTATTACGGATAATTACACTCTCTCCCTTTAAAATTTGACGTAATTATATTTAATTTTTTTTGTTTTAAAAGTTACATCAAGTATTCTGAAGTTTAGGAAAGACTTATTTGTTAGAGGAAGCAAAACTCTGGTTACTAGATGTAATTTTTCAAACTATGGAAGGTTTTTGTGTAATTACACAAAATTTCAGAGAAGAGAAGTGTAATTATTCCCAATTATTATGACTGAAATTAAACACGATGTAGAAAATGTTAATTAGCCACTGTTATGTAACGACTATTTGTCGTTTTTGTAACTGTGGCCAAAATATTAGTTTTGCTAAAAATTATCGCAAGTCTTTTGGTCATTCCTAAAACAGGGGTGAATTTTAATTAACTGTGGTTAACCTTAGACTTGTGCATCGATTTTATCTATTGTGGTAAATAGTATTGATTTAACTATAGTTAAAAAATTTAAGTCCAATGATTTATGGTGTATGAAATAATATTTTTTTTTATAGTTGTAGGAAATAAAAATAAGTTTGAATTAACGTATTTTGTGGTAGGTTTTCTTGCTAAAAGGACAAAGGGGATGAATATGGGGTAATTATTTAAAAATTATAGAAAAAATAGAAAATAAAAAATGTAAGGTGATTTGAAAAGGTTTAGAAAAGTAAGTGGCACCGTGGTCACAAACCATATGGTGCCACAATTTACAATTAAAAAGAAAAAAATTTCCTATGTCACCGCAGTGACAAAGTTTTTTAAAAATAAAAAATTTAATGAGCCATCGCGGTGGCAATTATATTTAAAAAAAAAATAGAGAATGAGCCACCGCGGTGACACTGACCGCGGTGGCTCATATTTATGTACCGTTACACTGTCACACCGCGTTGAAGAAGCACGGTGACAGTCAATTTTTCAGTCTCTGACACCAGCTATCTTAGCGCAGTGACAATCAGCTTTTCTGCATTATTGTCTGTGACACCGCGATTGCTTATCGTGATTTTTTTAGCTATATAAATCAGACTCTACTCTCACATTCATACAAACTGAAAAATCAAACTCAGAAGCAGCTTCAAAAAATTCAACATTCAGTTTCTTATCCCATACACTCTCAAAATCAGCCTTCGAAAAATTCATACACTACTATACCTCGCAATTCTTCTCAAATTTCTTCACTTTTTATTTGAAGATTTACAAATGAAAAGGCGTATAGTAAGTTATTTATTAAATTTTAGTGTTATTTGTTCCATTTAAATATCTTATTATATTATAAAAAAAAATTATATTGATGTGTATTTTATTTTGTTTTGAAGATATGGCGAAGCAAAACAATGTTGATATTATTATATATTTTGGAGGTCAACAAATCAATTCGAATGGTTCTATAAGTTATGATCGTCCTCCACTCGGATTCATGCAAATTTCTCGTAGTACTACATTTGCTGAGTTAGAGTTAGTTTTGTATGAAGAAATTGGTATGGATAGGAATAATTTTAAATTGCATATATTCTTTAAATACATAACATTTAATTTGGCTAAAGGAATGAGATGTTGTTGGCAATTAAAAAAGATCGTGATATGCAATTTTTTTTAAATCCAGTGAATGGATATGTATCAATTGATATTTTTGTCGAGTTCTGCAAAATGCTGTACCAGATGACTCAGCTGTTGGTGATTGGGGAACGTATATATCTATGATAACCCAAGGTTTGCCGAGCTTACCAGTAGTAACTCAAGAAATGGGGCGGTTTGGTAGTAATGAAGATTATGCAGGTCTATCATTATATGCAGGTCCATCGTCGTATGCAGGCCCATCATCATATGCGGGTCCAGCTGCATATTCAGGTTCATCTGATTATGCATGTCCATCGGATTATGCAGGTTCATCTGCATACAATGATGAAGATGCCGAGTTTGAAGCTGATAGTTTGTTGAACACTGAGCAAGCTGACTCAGAACCAAATGAGGTCGAAGTAGAAGACCAGATTGACCAGAATAATGACGATGATGCTGATGTAAGCATACCTGTTATGATGGATGTTCTTGTTGAGAATGCACAAGAGCATTTTGATTTGAACATGCCTGTCGTGCCTGACCGAATGAACCTATATTTGGTCATTCTATTTTTCAGCACAACACATCCAGAAGTCCCTGCTGACTCGATTGATATCCCTACTGGTAGGTGGGGTAATTTTTATGACTCAAATACTGGAGAGCTCGCCAACAGAATGGTGTTTAAAAGTAAGGACCATTTAAAAGCAAGTGTACAAGATTATTCGATCCGATTTGCAAGACGAGAATACCGAGTGGTGGAGAGCAATAAAAATTATGGAAAGTCGCTTGCAAATATGATAAACAGACTGGGTATTGTTGGATGTTAAGGGTCATATTCAAATCAAACATGGGATTATTTAAAGTTACCAGGTATGTCGGACCACATACATGTCTGATTAACGAGATTTCTATTAACCATGGTAACTTTGGAAAGAGTATGATCGCAACACATCTGTTGGGTATGGTTCTTCAAGACTCATCGTACGATATAAAACATGTCCAGCAGATTGTGAAAGATAAATTTGATTTTGAAGTCCCATATCATAAGGCCTGGCATGCTTTGAAAGCCGCTAGAGAACAAGTGTACGGCACTTGGGAGAGTTCTGTTCAGAAGTTGCCCAAATATATGACGACATTGCAAAATTGGAATCCTGGGGCCGTTGTGGAGTGGTTGCATTTGGAAACAGACAGCCAGAGGCGGTACATGTTGAATTATATTTTTTGGGGTTTCAGACCATGCATTGAGGGATATCGCTATTGTCGTGACGTTATAAGCGTAGACGGAACACATTTGTACACGAAGTACAAGCATAAAATGCTGGTAGCAGTAACTTTAGATGCAAATCAGCAGGTTCTGCCGTTAGCGTTTGCACTCGTGGATGAAAAATCGCTTGCGTCATGCCGTTGGTTCCTCCGAATGCTTTCCAAATATTTGTTGCCGTCTGAGGATGACCGAGTTTGTTTGATTTCAGACAGGCATGTTGGTTTGATCAATACTATAAATTATGTACCCGCATTCAAATTTCCTCAGGAGTACATCAATTTTGTTTACGGCATGTCTGTTCGAATTTTAACACCAAATTCAAGAACATCCAGTTGAAGGATATGTGCTGAAGAGCAGGGGTAGAAGTCAGTCCTTGAAAATTTAATAAAATAATGGAAGAGATAAAATCATTGAATGAGGAAGCATACGACTGGCTGGGGAGAATTGACAAGGCTCAATGGATGTTGGCGCATGATGGTGGTTGGAGAACGGGTATCCTAACTACAAACATTTCGGAGACGCTTACCAATAATGGCTATTGTGCAAATAACATTATCCCGCTCAGTGCAGTATTTCTTGCAGTGCTCTACACGGTGTAATCGTATGATCAATGCAAATCAACAATGGGATGATTTTGCTTTCAAGTTGTTCGAGGCCCGACAGGCTGAGGCAGTACATCACATTGTTCAGAAGTTTGACAATAACCAACAATCTGCCTCAGTGCTAACATTGAGCTTGATCGGGCAGGGGCCCCATACTTATATCGTCAAATTGAAGCATCATATGTGTTCTTGTGGCAAGTGGGGTACACATGGAATTCCATGTTCACATGTCATTCAGGCATGTCGGCATTTTGGGGTTAATGCGTCAAATTTTATTCCTCAATATTACAGTATACAATCATACAAAAAGACATATTAAGGGAGGTTTGAGCCTGTATACGGTGAAGAATATTGAGATCCGGCGGATTTTGAACTTGTGCACAATCCCACAGTGCGAGCTCGTCGAGGCCTGGGTAGAGAAGTATCTACTCGAATACCGAACAAAATTTGTTATTATCATTGTTGCAAATTGATGAACTAGAGTGCTGCATAATCGAACTGGAGTTATTTTTCTTTCATAAAATTTGTTATTTATCATACATAAGTTCATATGAATAATATACTATTCATAAAATTACATTAAATAAAATAGAAAGACAAATCATTCTCAATTTTTGTATGCAATATTCTTATGCTTTCCGTATGTAATACATAAACTCTAACAATGCCCTCCAGTGCCACAACGTGGACGTTTTCTGTTTCTTCGAGGAGGATTATCATCTCTTTGGTCACTGGGTGTATTCACATTGGTGCCTTCAAATGGAACCGGTGATGCAACATATTGTCTTCGAGTTTGCGGGTTAACATTATGTGTAAACGTATCATCAAATGATGGCATGTATGGAGCATATGGAGTGTAAACACTCGATGGACCTGTTTTCTGGTAAAAACTCAATGGTCCAGCCTCTGTGCAAACAGTAGATAGCCCCACCTCGGCATGTACACTTGAACGGCCAGCCACTATGCATGTGTTGCCACGAGTTGTGTCAACCGGTCCGACTCGAACACTTGGATACCGTGAACTGGAAAAGTTCATAATTTCACGTCCGATCGTACGAGCTCGCGCTCGAGTTTCTCTTAATGACTGTTGATCATCTCCAAAATTTTCACAGTCTATCACTAGCTACTCTATTCTATTATACTGGTAAACAAAATCAAATTAGCAGCGTAATCATGATGCTAAAATAAATAAACATTAAAAAATACAAGGTGCTTACCACATATTCCCAATCGCGGGTGTCAGTTGGTCGATAGCCCGGTGTGTTCGTAGACAATGTGTTATGTGAAATCTGAACCTGAGTAATTTGGTGATACCAGTTCATATAGTTAGGAACGGTATCATGACCACCTTCAATAGCGGGTCCTTCCACCACCAGTGATTGCACATCGTTCCATTTCGCAACATAGTCCGAGTGAAACGTTGCCCAGTCCATGTCATGATGTCCCCGCCTATCTATTGTCTGTAAACGTCGTTCACTGATCAATGGGTTTGGGGGGATGTCTTGCACATAGCCAAATTGGCGGAGAACCCTCTCTGAGTGATGCATCTCCACCAGCGAATAAGTGATCAATGGGCAGGTATATTCCACGGTGTGCGCATTGTATAAAAGAGCAATGCCCCAAGCTCGAGTTCATTTTCATCATATGGATTCTAAATAAACTACAATACCATATAACGCCAATCAATATACTTGGAACAAATGCCTCAGAAATACACTAAATGTAAAAATCAATCGCAACAGTATACCTTATTTACTTGCATACGATCCAACACGTTCCTTATTATACGTAGAGCATTGTGCACCGTATGAGTATGAGATATATGATACGACCACCTAAAATCAAAATTAAGAAAAGTAAGTAAAATCAAAATTCTTTATAACTATATTAATAAATAAAAATGTTCATACCGTGCAGCATATGGAGGGCTAGGCAAAATGTTTTCAGGGTCCATTATGGTTGGCACTAGAGTTGAAGTTTCATTCGAGGGAATGGGTGAAAGTGTTATGATGCGAGACCATGCCCATATCTGTAATAATTGCATAGCACCGCCAATATTAGTTTTTCCCTCGTTGTGATGCTGTACACAGCTCCCGATATAGATAAGGCAATACTGCTGAACCCCAATTTGAGGTATATTCTTCGTGTATATTTTTCATATGCCATAGATACAACAATGACACGATGTTCCCCATAACATAGGGCACAACACCCCACCGAGAATGCACATGGCACATATACGTGCCTCCTGTAATACAGCCTCAAATGGGCTACCTTCATCATATGTATTTTCTAGTAAATATTCATGTAACACTATTAGTTTATTCTTGACCATCTGAAAGCATATTCATTTGGCATAAAATCCAACCATTGATGACAATAATTTTGCCACTGCTAAATATTATACTTTGTATCTACCCCGATAATAAGATTACATTCCACCAGGAGTCCCCAGATGATGGCGATATCCTGCAGTGTTACAGTTGCTTCGTCAACTGATAAATTAAAAGTATGCGTCTCGGTGCACCATCTCTCTATTAATGCAGTAATTAAGTGGGTGTCAATTTCAATATGCCCACACTGTAAAACACCAAGAAGCCCCATATTCTGGAGTACTTGCAAAACACGAGTGTGGCGTAGGACTAGTTGAAGGACACGAAAAAAAGCTATGTCATCGCGTCGTATGGATAAAGTTGTATCTGAATTTCCGGACACATCTTCTGACCGATGATTTAACTGCCCATACAAAATACTTGTATCAATAGGGCCAAAATTAGCCATACTCACTTAAAATATTTTTAAACAGAAAGTTGTAAATGTTATGCAAGAACAAGAACAAGAAAAATTGGCCGAAGAGAAGAAGAACAGAATGAGAATGCGGAGAGGGAAAATATTTAAGTTGTGCTATGAGCACTTCCATTGCGGCTCACACTTAAATAGTGTAAGCTGCAATGTCACGGGCCACACTTGTTAAAGTGTGGCCAAAATAAATATTGAGCCACCGCACTGTCTAAGCGCCGTGGCTCAGCACCTGATTACTAAAGCCTGCATTTTTGCAAGCTACAGCTTTGATCACTTTTTTTTTTTGTTTTCTACTGCTTTATTTTTTTTAGTTAAAATAATCATGTCACCGCGGTGGCGCATTAAATTCTTTTTTTTTAAAAATATAAATTGTGGCACCACGGTCAGTCACCGCGGTGCCACTTACTTTTTAAAAAGTTTCTAAATCACTTCAAATCTTTAATTTTTTTCTGTATTTTTTAAATAATTTTCCCAATGAACATGCGTTTGAACTAAAACATGTGGTCCTTTGTAACAATTGTTTGTATGAAAAAAATGTGTTTAATGAATTTTTTGAAATTTATGATCCAATTCTCTAAAGATAATCTCATAAGTTTTTTAAATAATATATCCATACTATATAAAAAAGAAAAACTATATGCACTCATAAATGACAGTTAATGACACCGTCGCACCAATTTTTTGTAATGTTAAAAACCCTTAAACAAATAAAATAATTAATTTATTCGACTTTCTAAATTTTGTATCGACTGATAAATTAGTTCTCTTTCTTTCTTTTTTTTCCTTTTTATGATGTAATATATTAGTTTAGATATTTTATTTTTACATCGTATGTTTTAAACTGTAAAAAATTATTTATTATATTAAGAGAGAAATGGCATGCCGCTGGTGTTAAAAAATAAAACCAAAAACCAAAAAAGAAGAACACTATAAAAAGCGGTGGAATTCCATCAACTAGGCAATGTATTAAAATTAAAGGACAATTGGAAGATAAAATCGTTGATTGAATGCAATGCTTGTTCCCTCCAATGGAATTGAGAGGTCCTCCTATTTATAGTCAAAAGCATCCTACGAATCTAGACATAGGGGATGGTTAAGTACGTAATCAGTTCTAAAATGTTAATAAATCATTCTATTACATCAGCCAAATATTCAAGAGATTCTTTCCAAAATTGTAGGGAATCATTCCTTTTTCTTCCATGCAAATCGTACCTTTCCCTTTTTTCTTCAGCGTTAACTGGAACATTGAGCGTGGGTAGTTTAGTCGGCTTCGCAAAGCTGTCAGAAATTATTTTTTCCCTTTTTTAGTGCCTTCAATTTCTATTTTTAGCTCAATTTTGCCATCTTTACTCCATATCAAGTCTTTTGAGCTGGAAATGCAATAAATCCATATGATTAGGAATATTTTAGCTCAAAAAGGTAGGTAAAATTATCATCAAATTATGATAAATTGTGTAATTATCACCAACATACTGATTTTTGATAGTGATTTATCGGAGTCCAATAGTACCACGCAAGTCGAATGGTCTTTTGAGTATCCTAAAATAATTAAAAGACTATGCAAAGTAAGGATTATAACTTTGGAATTTAAGTTACTAAGGGTATTGGAAGGAATAAAATAGATAACTTTAACTAATAACTTGAATGCATCATAATTGTGCAAGGGATGCTGAAGATATAAAAATTGTGTGCAGAGAAAGGAAAACGAGTGGAAATTGAGTAAACTTTGTTGGATAAATGTGTTACCCCCTAACTTACTTGAACCCTTATTTATAGAAGATTTTGAGAAAAATAGAGAAGCAGTTGAAAGTAAACGAGATATTGGAATGTTTATTTTATTGGAATGTTTAATAAACTAACAATTGTTATTAAAATAAATCAACACAAATACAATGGTGAATTTAAACACATAACCTATGTTCATAAGGCTCAACTTTACTAATTAAATTAGGCCTCAATAACAAAAGTAAATTCAAACTAAAAATATGAAAAAATTGAAATTTAAAAAGATCAAGTAGATATTTTGCTCTAATTAGTTGACAGGCCAAATTGACCCTCTAATAAGGACATGATTATGTTGGTGGGCTAGCCTGTATTAGATTAACAATCCAGATTCATCTAATATTTAATTTCTCTCAAACTAGAAATAAAAAAACACATATATAAAAAATGACATCTTAAATCTTATATAGTCACTGAGTTTTATATAAACAAGGAAACCTGACAAATTTTAACTTCTACAATGAATATACACTCGTCTAGACGCACAGTAGCGGTGTTGAAGTATAATTTGATATTTTTAGAAGATTGGTCAATATTCATGGTTAATGCACTTAGGTAATTGTATTACACTAAATCAAATATGGCATTAAAAAATATGAACTAGGCTAATTTGAAAGTTTTTTTGTGCTCACAAAAGAAAATTATGAAATATGGTGTCTACAAATGAAAGCAGTACTTGGTTCCCAAGATGTGTGGGAGATTGTAATGGGGAAGGATACTTTGTCAAAGACAAAGGAGAAGGATCAAGAGGCTCTGACCCTCATCCATCAATGTTTGGATGATATGATGTTCGAAAAACTGGCAAACGCTATTACTTCAAAAGAAGCTTGCGAGATTTTGGCTAATCTATCCAAGGTTTTGATGAAGTAAAGAAAGTTTTGCTTTAATCACTAAGAGGTGAGTTTTTTTTTTTTAATAACAAAAACCACCTAGAGGTGGGGGGAGCTTTTCGGAGTCCCCAGTCCTTCTATATTAAAATTCACAAAATAATTACAGCGGGGAGAGCCACCTCCCTAAAATTTATAGTAAAGCCATAAATAAGGAGTACTACTCCCTTACAAATAGAGCAACAATAAACAAGGAGTACTACTCCCTTACAACAAAATATCCGAATATGTGTCGAAGAAAAATTATGGCGAGTCAAAAAGATTTTTGTTATCCCACCACGTCGTGGATCGCACAGCACCTGCAAATAAAGTTGTACAAAAATGCCAAGTCAGAGTGTGTGTAATGTTCCAAAAGGATAAATAATGAACATAAGTATTAACATGCAGATCATGTTTGTATGACTGTCAGCCTTTGAGCCTGTGAAAGGGGTTCATAAGATTGGCAAAAGATATAACAAAGGAGTGCAACAGAGGTGACAAAATATAGGTCCCAACGTCAACCATATACAAAGAGGTGAGTTTGAAGCTTTGAGAATGAATAAATTCGAAGCAAATTCGGATTATTGTTCAAAGGTAAAGGATGTTATGAATCGGCTGAAGAGACGTGGAGATAAAATCGATGATGTATGTGCCTTGGAGAAAATACTTTGTTCCTTGACTTTCAAGTTTGATTATATTGTGTGTGTCATTAAAGAAATAAAATATCTAAACTTAATGACCATTGAAGAATTGGAGGGATCTTTACAAGCCCCTAAAGAAAAAATCAAGAGAAGATAAGAGGAGCCATTGGAGCAAGTTCTCAAATCTAAACTACTTTGACAAAGAGTGGAGAAAGTAAAAGTTATTTCAAAGGATGTGGACGAGGATATGAATGAGAAAAAGCATAAGCAAGAGGCCAAAATAGACATGAAAGGGGAGTTGGAAGTAGTTCCAACAATGAAGAAAGAAGCCAGCTATCAAAAGAAGCCATGGAAGAATAAAGGGATAAGTGGGCAAGGTTATTTTCAACAGTCAAATGAAAGAAGATATAACAAATCTAATGGGAGTGCTACAACTATTATAGACATGGTCATTTTGCTTGGGAATACTAAGATGCAACTGAAGATATGAAGAAAAATATAAATCTGGTTGATGATAATCAAAAAATTGAAGAGTCAATATTGTTGCTGACAATTAAAGTAGAAGAAAAGGACAACAACAATTTATAGTACTTGAATAATAGTGCAAGCAATCACATGTGCAGCAACAAAGATCAATTTGTGGAGCTTGATGAGAAGGTGCAAGTTAATATTTTCTTTGGAGAATCATCAAATATTCACATTTAAGGGAAATAAAAAATTCTTATTTTGCCAAGAATGGTAACCATAAATTGATTTATGATGTTTATTACGTGCCTAAATTGAAAAGTAATATTTTAACTTTAGGTCAATTCCTTATGAAATTCTCATGAAGGATAAATGTCTTCAGTTGAGAGATCGAAATGCTAAGTTGCTTGCAAAGGTGTTTGAAGGTTCATGTGCAAGATGTGGCATGGCAATGGCACAAGAGATATGGTATTTGAATTTTGGTGCCCTACGATAAATTGGAGAAAATATGATGGTGTAAGGGGTACCCTTCATAAATCATCCCAGTCAATTGTGTGAAGTATATCTTGTTTGCAAACACACAAGGAAGAGTTTTTCAAAAGAAACAACATTGAGAGCAACCAAACTACTTGAACTTCTACCTATGAATGTGTGTGGACCAATTAATCCATCTTCATTTGGTAAGAGTAAATATTTTGTACTCTTCATTAATGATTTTAGCAGAAAGACCTGGATTTATGTTTTGAAGCAAAAATCAGAGACTTTTAATACTTTCAAAAAATTCAAATCACTTGTGGAAAAAGAGAGTGGCTATGAAATCAAAGGCTTAAGATCAGATCATGAAGGAGAGTTCACTTCAAAAGAATTCAATAGTTTTTGTGCAAATAATGGGATTCATCATCCCATGACTGTTCCTAGATCGCCTCAACAAAATGGCGTAGCTAAGACGAAAAATAGAACCATTCTTAATATGGCGCAGAGTATGCTAAAAGAAAAACACATGCCAAAAGAATTTTAGCTGAAGTAGTGTCATGTGCGATCTATTTGTCAAATTGCTCTCCAACATTGATTATTAGAAATTCAATTCCTCAAGAAGAGTGAAACGGGATAAAGCCTAATGTAAGCCATTTCTGAGTCTTTGAAAGCATTGCTAATGTTCATATTTTACACCAAGAACGATCGAAGCTTGATGATTGAAGTGTAAAACATATGTTTGTTAGATATGATTACGATTCCAAAGGCTATAGATTGTTCAATCTGATTAATGGCAAAGTAGTAGTAAGCCGTGATGTTGAGTTTGATGAAGAAGCCGTGGGAATTGGGAAGCTCAAGAAGAAAAATCTTATCATTTTCTTTCTTGTTTTGGAGAAAAGCAATATGACATGCAACTTGATTAAAAATGCTACACCAACCCCTTTACAACCTCCATCTCTTGCTCTTAAAAAAGTTCAAACGGAAGCCCACTAAATTTGAAAAGTCTTGATGACATATATGAGATATCTAATGAAGTTTCTTTGGATAATGACTCATTGAACTGTCTATTTACAGATAGTGAACCTTTAATTTTTGATGAAGCTATGCAAGATAAAAGATGGAGAGGATGAAAAGATCAAATCTATCAAGAAGAATAATAGTTGGGAATTATCATGTCCTCCTAAGGATCTAAAGCGATTGGAGTTAAGTGGATGTACAAGATAAAGACAAATGCATGAGTATAGTAGAAAAATACAAAGTAAGACTTGTGGGAAAAAAAACTATAAGCAAAAGCATGAAGTTGATTATGTGAAGTCTTTGCAACCGTTGCTTGAATGTAGACTATCCGTTTACTCATTACAGTATCATCTCAAATGAAGTGGAACACCTATTAACTAGATGTCAAATGAACTTTCTTGAACGGATACCTTGAACAGGAGGTGTATGTTGAGCAACCTTTGGGGAATGTCATTGATGGACATGAAGATAAAATCTTAAGGCTAAAGAAGGTTTTATATGATTTATAACAAGCCCTGAGAGCATGGAACAGTTGTATCAATAAATAATTCCAGGAAAACAATTTGATTGTTGCCTTAATAAATATACATTTTATATTAAAATTCATGATAATGTTGATATTTTGCTCGTTCGTATTTGTGTTGATGATCTCATTTTTACTGGCAATAATCCGAGTTTGTTTAAAAAATTCAAGAAAGAAATGTCTCTTGAGTTTGACATGACTGATCTAAGTCTCATGTCATATTATTTAGGTATAGAGGTGAAATAATTGAAGGAATGTATTTTCCTTTCTTAAGCAGGATATGCAAAAAAAGTTTAATATGATTGATCACAATCCCTTGAATACACCTACGGGTTTGAAGTTATCAAGTTTGGAGATGAAGAAAAGGTGAATCCGACTTTATTCAAAAGTCTTTTGGAAAGTTTAAGATATTTGATATGTACAAGACCAGAATATCCTTTCTGCAATTGGGGTGATAATTCATTTTATGAAAGCTATTAATTTTAGCCATATATAAGCCGCCAAAATGATTCGTCACTACCTAAAAGGTACGGTTGACTTTGGATATTCTAATCTCCGTCTAATAATTTCATTCTTAAAGGTTATTGTGATGGTGACTTTGTGGAAATATTGATAATAGGAAAAGTACAACTGGTTTTATATTTTTCATGGGTGATTATGCTATCTCATGTTGTTCAAAGAAGCAATGCATTGTGACTTTGTCAACTTGTAAGTCTGAATATGGGGCTACAACTTCTTGCACATGCCATGTTGTTTAGGTTAGAGAACTGTTGAAAGGGCTTCACTTATCTCAAGTAAAGACGACATAAATTTGCATTGACAACTAATCGGCACAAACAATTGCCAAAAATTCAGTGTTCCATGATTAAAGCAAGTACATAGATACAATGTATCATTATATTAGAGAATGCATTGGCAATAATGTGGTGGAGCTCAAATATATGAAGATCCAAGATCAAATTGCAGATATTTTCATGAAGCCGTTAAAGGTTGAAAATTTTCGAAGATTGAGAGAAAGTCTTGGAGCACAGCAGGAAATTTCAAATTAAGGGGGTTGTTGTTAAATATAATTTGATATTTTCAAGAAGATTGGTCAATATAGTTAATGTACTTTGATAATTGTATTAGACCAAATTAAATATTGGCACAAAAAATTATGAACTAGGCTAGTTTAAAAATTGCTCTGTGCATCTATCAATACCTACTTGTAAGTTGGCATTTTGCAAGATAAGAATTCTATAAAAATTCATTTTAAAAGTTGTCTTCTAATACTCCTCTTTGCTCTTCCTTTCCTAACAATCGGGTCCTTGTCCAACAAAAACAAACAATTAATGAACTATTAATCCTATTGAGGCTAATCGATCAATATAAACGTGCCGCAAAACGATAACATGCTACTTAATAGAAACATAAAAGAGACTTTACCTTACAGAAAGATTGGATCTTTAGCGTTTTCTACGTCTCCCATGAATGATCCTCGTCCGATCCTGCAAGAGCAAAGAGGGTTGCTCCCTCTATTAAATCCACACAACACTAGCTAACTCCCTTTTTCAGTTTGCTAGAACTCTAGAGGTTGGATGCTAGAATATGTATTAAGGAAGAGAGTGTTCTAGTGTTTCTCCATGTGAATGAAATATCAAGCCCTTGAGAGAATTTTTGGTGAGTGTTTCTTACATGAGACAAACAAAAGAGAGATTGAGCGGAAAAAGCCAAGTTGCCGATTTTCTTGACTTAAAAACCAGGCAAAAGTTCGGACACCTCCTTATGACAAAGAGGTTGCTTGATCTAATTCTCCTAGTGGGCCTAAATGAGCTCCAATTTAACAATAAACTTTAGTCGGCAATGTATTATTGAGGTTCGCAGAAGGATTCGATTTCATTGGCCCAATAAAGACTTTCCAACAGACATACAGTGGGCAACGCGAAAATGGAGGCGCAAACACATTGTCAACATTGCTTACCGAACACTGCTCGCATCATGTGTCTACCACATATGGAGGGAGAGGAACCTGAAGCGATTTGAACATATAGAGCGAACACCGAGTACCATGGGTATACTGATTGTCGATGACGTGAGACAGAGGATCATTACCATTAAATTAGCTTGTTCGGTCAGTACACGTGCGTTATATAGACTATGGCGTATCCCTTGGCCTGTCGAGGGAGAAACCATTTGAGAATCACATTGTTGTACTGTACTATTATTTACTTAATGAAAATTCTATTTACCCAAAAAAAAAAAAAAAATAGGGCTATGAATTAATTGATCCAATCAATTTATTTCAAGCCCAATGTCAATCTTAATACTTAGATTTGGTCCAGACCCAATGTCAAATCCTTATTTAATATTTGGACTTTGTCCAACTATGAAGTAAATGCTCATTAATTTTGTGGGTTCGGCTTTATTAGATTCGATCAATTTATTCCAAGTTGGGTGTTAATTTTTATTTAATTCTTGGATCTAACAATTCAATTAATCTAATAGATAATTACATCATTCTCTCTTAATATCTGATATAATTACATATAAATCTTTTATAAATTGAAAAGTTACATTTAATATCTTGTAATATTTATTTTCGTTTCATAAATAGATCCATCCGTTGGTCAAAATTGCAGATAAATATAAATTTTCATTCAATTCTTTTTGCTAATATCAGCAGATTTGATTAATTTTGACTAACGGAAGAATCCATTTATTATAAAAAAACAAATGTTTGGGATACTAAATTCCTATACCAACATATAATTAAATTAAACCTTAGGGAACTGTATAATTATCCTTAAAAGATAATGCTCCGTCGTTTGGACCGCCGGGTTGAGGACACGAAAATCTTGTTTAGTTTTATTCTTAATTTTCATCTTTCAAAAATATTATTACCTCTTCCGTACATGTAATGACATACATTTTTCAGTCATTAACCTGACCAAATAATACTACATATTTACTATGATGCATTGATATAACATTACAAATTATAAGCTTCATTTAAATAAAAAAAAGTCACACCAATTTGACACTATTAACAATACAAAATATGCAGCACCTCCAATTACCCCAAACACATTTTTATTCCCACATGAAAATCCATACACTAAAAAAAACTTAAAATTTGACATGTAAATAAATTAAACACAATCTTGAGTCCTAGATGGATAATGATAATGAAAAGAGATGGGCAGTTTTCCATGCCAGCCCAGTAAGATTGTCCAAACAGATTTGTGAAGTGTGTGTATGTGAAGAACTCTGGATCCACATATATCTCCTACAGTCAACTTCTTTCTACACAATTAGAATTTATACAAGCATGGATTCATCTGACCACCACCTCACTATATAATTACAAGAAGCTATCAGATTATGAACAAGAATGGGACTTAGAATTCATGGAAACTAGGACATTTCCACAGCCCAATGGAAACCACTAACAGAATTATCACAAAATAGATGCGGACAGCATACGTTTTTAAATAACTTGCAACTCTACGGAGGACAGTCGATGTTGTTGATAGCATAGATGCCATCTTTGTAATGCCATTTTCGTCAACACGTTTTTGAGTAATCCCCTTGTTCTCATCCTCTACTCTATCTTCTGGATGCTGAGACTCCCAAGTTTTAGTGGTATCTTCGTCGTCCTGCGTTCAGCAATTAAGGAACAACAGATGAGGAAAATCATATCGTCCTTCTGAGCAAATTGCATGGTTTCTCAGCAAATAAAGATGTAGGAATAGCAAATTAGTGTGTACGTTTATTTCAGCAGTTGTCGTTCTCACGTAGTTATCATTGCTTACCTTGACTTTCATGAGTTAATTTACGAGTGCATCCTATTCCGAATAAATCAGTGGAACTCACCTTGGTGATAAGTGACTGTGATTCTTGTTCTTCACTGCTGCTGGCATCTTTGGATTCTTCATAACATATGGGGTTTGATCCACTTTCCATCAACAGACGGATTCTCCTAGACGTAGTACCCTGGGTAGTAGAGTTAAGTATAGTTGGTTGATTCCGTGGCTGACGTGATCGAATCTTGATTCCAGTTCCACTAACATGAGTATTACCATCTTTTGTTTGATATGAATGGTAAAATGAATCATCCAGCGAGCCGGAAACTACATCAAGGGACGAGACATCTTTTCGAATGGCATAGTGAGAAACCAAATGATCAGCGGACGACGCAACTTGGAATTGTGGAGATGGTTGCCCCTGCAAGACAATAACATCAATCTGAGCATCGATATGAGACACTAGGAACTGGAACAACCAGCACTAAAATTATTTAAAGAGTGAAAGAACACACCAAAATATCTAAAAACAGATTCGTTTTAAGCACAAATGAGCATTTAATTTTGATTAAGCAGGGTAGAATTTGATTATCAGGAACAAGGTCACACTAGATCCTACATGACGACGAATTTAAAGGACACAAATTAGAACTGAAACAAATGCAAGATACCAGATCACATCCTGTTTACCTGTGCTTGAACCATTTCCGTGTCTGTCTCCCCATACATTTTACAAAGATCCGCTTTACATAATGTAATTGGTGTGTGCTCCAGAGCATTAATCTGCTCAGGGATGAGGCCTTCGCTGGCAGCTAAGGTCTTATCGCTAGTTAACTGTTCATGAAAACAGCTCCCATGATTTTGAAGGCCTTCCAACAGCTCTGATAGAGAGACATCCTGTTCAGATGTCCCATCTTGAAAATGCAATCCATTGGGATCATTGCCAAAGTCATCAGGGAAGGGAGAACCTATGCAAGCTCCTGAGTCGGTGTAATTGAGAGACAGCAAGGGATCTAAGGCCTTGTCATCAAATTGATTATATGCAGCTTCATCGGACAACGGAATTTCTCTTATTGGAGCATACACCTGCATAACACAGGGGGAAAAGGTATACATAAGAAGTTGAACTTTGTTGTTTAAATAAGGCAGAAAGATGAGAAATATTGGCCCATAAGAGCATACATCTTCCTCTCTGACCTCCCTATCTGTTTTTTCTCCTGAGTGATCGGCTATATTGGATTCACGTATTTCTTTAGGTGTTAGGATAGCAGGAGTTGTATCAGCCTCATCTTTCCACTTCATTTTTACGTCCTCTGGTTCCTTGAATATTTCAATACCAAGGCCTGCAGGTTCTGTGAAAAGATCAGATGATGATGCTTCATCTGGAGATGATTTGCTAGTAGAAGGAGATGATCCCGTAGGTTCAACTTCATCGTACTTCGAATGGTCTAGCTTCTCATCTGCCTTGTGGAACAAGCGACATAGAACATAGTCTCCCTGTACCATTTGACAAAGAATTGACAACCTTTATAATGAAAAATTAAAACCATGCAGGTCTGCCTATCAAAATAAGAGGCAAGAAGATAAAATTTGCAAATTCTTATTCTTGGTCATTTTCTCGTTTATCCTATTCAAGTTCTTTTCGCAGTAAGCCTCAAGAATCGGACCATCAGCACCATAGAAAAAGTTAACAATTTCCCCAACCTCAGCTCATAAATCAAAGAAAACAGAAAGACCAGGCAACAATGGAAAATATTGTTCATGATGCAGAAGTAAACATGTCTCCACATGATATTATGATGCATCAGATACACGAGCTACTACATAGTCTTTATGATGCAGAGAATCTCAAGTTATATCAATTCTTTATGATGTAGAGGCTACACATTCTTTATAATCAGGCATCTAGGAATGGTCTAATATTATGAACATAATAGGGCCTACAGAGCCATTTTGGTGGCATGTGCAAAAGAAAGAAGCCAAATTAGACGCACCGATATTATCAAATATAACATTGGGCCTTCTAATTATAAGATAGTGAATTTTTGGATCCACCCCTTGAGGTATTACATATTGTGAAGACAATCCCAGGCTGCACCAAGTCTTTGCAGCTAACCTCTTCTTTTAAGTTGATTATATCATAAACAAGATGGAAAGGTTGAATGACATTCTAGCCATTATCCCCCCATGGCTAGTTGGAATTAGTTTACTTTTAGCTTGGTACTTTTACATGTAAATACTAAAATGACTAAGATGGGAAATCCAATGACGTTCTCATGCATATAGGAAGAAATCAACCAAACAATTTCGACCTCATCACGACACACAGAATCTCATTGCATGAATTCCAAAATTTTCATGACACTAACGAAATTATATTTGTCAAACTAAATTCCCATACTTAATTTCAGTGGCAATTATATGGATTAGATACTAGATAGTAGTACATGAAGCGAAGTTTAGAAATTAACTTACAGAAGTTAATTATCAACATTACAGTTTTCATACAACAACAACAAATTTAACTCATTTATCTCAGCTGGTATGATTGATGCATAATGAGAATTGATAAACCAAGAAGTTCTGGGAGGTGTGTGTATATACACAAACATGTACAGATATATATTTAGAGTTTGTGTGTGTTCAATTGATAATAGTCCGTGCTCCTTAATTTTCAAAAATTAATTATCGGAATCGCCACTAAGAACTCCCAAAAGTTTCATGATCCACAAGAACTCATGGACAATCAAATGGCTGCTAAAAATGTTTCTTCCTTTTTTTGGTCCACGCGAGATTCCTATTCAACCGTCATTTACCACTATCCTTCTGGAAATTTTAATGTAGATGAATGGTTTGAAAATAATAGTCCTTGGTATGCTACATTTTGGAATTATGTCCTGAAATTTTGTGGGAAATTGTGGACGAGATTTTGTGATGAAAATTTGTCCCATACACAAGAATAATGATATTACACTCTGCATTTATAGCAATGAATAGGAATGCACTTTTAGTAATTAAAATGTAAGAGTTTAAAACTAAAGAAACTAATACCTAGCTAGCCTTACAAAGATAAGAGGAAATACCAAACTCCACGCGCTATTTTATCCACTAATTAACTGTCAACTTAAGAAAAGGGTGTTATATCCCAAAATTTCATACATGAAAGCATGATTAGGCATCACTACGTCCCCAATGAGAAGTCGATGGGAAAAAGTCATATGATAGTAGCCGCAAAGTCACGCCAAGAATAAGATTAAGTTTGTATTTTTTATTGCAAATTATGTAAGAATTATTTTAATGGATTATATTTTCTTTCTGGGTGGAACTAATAGGACACTGGTACCATAAAGAAACTGCAAATGGATTGTAATCCAGTCAGCAGAAAACAGTTACAAAGAGAAAATCAAGATTCTAACTCAGTGCTTATTCACTTACCCTACATTGCTAATAAAAGTATGAAAAATGAGTTAAAGTTCTTGGAGTTGTATGAAAAACAAGAGTATAAAGAAACATAGAACGTAACAGGAATGTTCAAGTGATCTCTAAATAACTGCTGGGCTTCTAAGAAACAATAAATGAAGTAAGAGCTGGCAAGGTGACAACGTTCAAGTGAACTTGAGAGAGTATACAGAAACATAGAAAGTAACAGAAATGTTCATGAATTGGTCAAGGCAATATCTGCTGAAAAACATTACCAGAATAAACTTGCACCTTACGCCTATTCCTTTATGCCACTAGAAGCAACAATCCAAAGAACACCAAAACTAGCATTAAGCTGGACCCAGAGGACAGAGTAATAGCACTCTAACTATACTGAACCTAATCTACCACTAAAGTGGAACACCAGAATTCACGTGGTAAACCAAGATAAATACTGGATCCCTGTAACAGAGGGTAGATGTTTCTTTCTCTTTAAATGTGTTATGAGATATGAAACTATTTCAAAAGAAAATGCATGCATCTTCAACTTTTTCATGAGAATCAGCAAAGATGAAGTCCTTCATAGTAGAAAGTATGCAAGCGAAGAGCAGTGGAAGTTCAATGGAGTACATTATTAACAGGATATATTTGTTCTTGGTGATGTATAACCTCAAGCAAGCAACAGATAATAGTTGAAAAGCAAAATCAAGTTGATAAGAGTTGTATAGCAAAGAATGATCAAAAGTCCAGTCTAGGAATCTGCATATTCACCTCATGGAATCCTCAAAGAGAGACAATGACAATGAATATATAGAGACAGAATATGATTCTATAATGAATTATTAAAGAGATATTCGATGTGTGTTTACACTGAAACTATATAAAATTATTTCAATTTGATTTCTGGAAGGCCATAACTAAAAGTAACAATTGATCCCCACAGTAAGCTGCTTTGATAATAAATTTTAAATTATTATAATATTCCCTTTGTTCGGTTTCATTTCTAACCAATTTTCAAAGCAGGCGAAATGACGCTACCTATAACGTATTAGAGGCTTTCACTGGTTTAAAGTCAATCCACAACTCATACTATAAGAAGCACTAAAATCAACCCAAAACCTACCAGGGTTAAATGCAATTTACTCCCCTATGTCATGTGAAATGAGCAAATACCCCCCTGTTAAAAAAGAATTAGCAAATTACCCCCTTGTGTTTTAAAAAATGAAGCAGATTTCACTCTATAAATGGTTCAGATAGGGGGTAATTTGCTTCTTTTTTCAAAACATAGGGGGTAATTTATTATTTTATTTTTTGTAGGGGTTTTTTTGCTCGTTTCTCATATCACAGGGGGGTAAATTATATTTTTCCCAAACCTACCATACCCCCTACTCATATATTATTTATATATAAAATAATAGAATACCAACTATCAAGACATGATTTGTCATTTGACATTTACAGTAACTTTTGTCTCAAAAAATAATATTAAGAATATTTTCATTTATTTTAAGGGTAAATTACAACGACCTCCCTTGAGGTTTGGCATAATTACTAATATCCCCTAGTTATTTGAAAAATTACAAATACCCCAATAATGTTTGATAAAATTATGTAATTCTCGAATAGAGGTATTAAATTGTCAACTATGCTCTTACTGTATTTTTTTCTTTTTTAAAAAAATTTAAAAATTTGTAAGAAAATCAAATGTAGTAAATGAAAACAATTGAAAAGGATAAAAATATTATCCACTTAGTCAATAAAAAAAATAAAAAAATTTTAAAAATAAAAAATTATAATTCTTAGTCCACAAAGGCATTTTGGTCAGTTCATCACAAAAAATGGATGGAAACCTCACGGAGACTAACAGAATGGGCTAATTGTTAGACGACCATTAAAATCAAAGGGGTATTAGTAATTTTCCAAACAATTAGGGGGTATTTGTAATTATGCCAAAGCTCAGGGGAGGGCGTTGTAATTTACCCTTATTTTTAAACACTTCCCACCACTATCAAAGCATGATTTGACATCTTAGTAACTTTTATCCCCTTTAAAAACAATAACAAACATGTAATCATCCATTTTCATCCATTTTTAAAGCTCCCCAAAACAATACAAAACTCTGAATACATTTGCCAACACAAACTTCAAACTTTGTAAAACTCAAACTCACCTCTCAAAAACTTTCAAAACCTACCTAAAAACACTCCAAGAAAAGTGATTAGAGAAGATGATGTCAGAAATTTTTTTACAAGCACGAGTAAGAATATTAGTTGTTAATAGCCAAAGAAATTATTAAGTCACCCCAAAGTCATGCCCTAGAATAGGACAGCACTAAGTGTGTGTTTGTGGATGCATGTTTGTGTATGGGAGTGTGTGGATACACAACAGATAGAGAGAGAGACACAGGGAGAGAGAGGAATATCTATTGACCTGTCCAGGGCTAGAACCGTCAAGATCTGGTTCAGTGGCACGATACTCATGCATGATCCAATTCGTCCGTTCACCCTTAGGTGCACGACCCTTGTAGAATACTAAAGTTTTTTTCATGCCAATTAATTGGGTATTGGAACGACCAGAAGGCAATGACTTGCGAGATTTTATGGTACGATCCTTGCCGGTGGCCTTCCAATAACCAGCTTCTGTGGCCCTATTAGAGCGATGCCCATTTGGATATTTTCTATCACGGGGGCAGAAGAAGAACCATTCCTGGTCATCAGACTTTATCACTGACAGTGCTGCACAGCAAAAAAGCGAGAAAGGGAGAGAGACTGAGACTTACTTTTCACTTGGTTTTGCATGTCAGAGAAAAATAAACCATGTGGCCAATAAACCTAGAGTTCAATTATCCAGCATTAAAATCCAGCAACAAACTTCACCAAATTCAATTCACCCATATCCATCCCATTGTTATTTGGTCTGCTAAACCTGTCTTATGGTTACACCACATGAATTCATGAAGAATCAATAGAACAAAACACACAGATCCTTGGAAGTAAGTACTGTGCGAGAAGAAAGTTCTTCTTTGAGGTCATACATAAATTTTCTTCTCAAATGCACTTAGTGTAGACATGACATAAAACCAACATTCTTGATTCTGGCAAGATCTGCCGAGGAGCATTCTCTGTCACTTCTGGGGATGTACACAGGAGATCATAGAATATTTATCACAGACAAATACAAAGTCCAAATGGATTAGGATTGTCCAACTATAGAATATAGCCACTCAACTTACTCTGCCCTCAGCTCTTTCAAAAGAGTAAAGTTTCTTTCTGAACATAATGTGGTTGATTTGAGGACAATTAAATAGGCACTTCTGCATCCTCTTTGTCCAAATGAAATTCTATATGATGCTCATCACCTCAGCTCCGCAGCAATTCATTTCAGGATTATGTGAGTCCTACAACCGCCTAGGTAGGTGGTGGACGCGAAATTGCAGATAAAAATGTTATGGTCCACTTGCATATGACCTATCTCTTAGCCCACAAAGTTGTACTCTAGAAAAAAGAGAGCAATTCAAGATATTCTTTTCATATATATGTTTGTAAATTGAACATGTGTTGTTCTAGTTATATACCCTCTAAAAATTTGTAATTACTTTACTTTTACTAAATTGTATAAGATGATTCTCATTATCAGCAACAGACTCAGAGTCATACAGTCTCCGTCTTTCAGAACCAGGGAGAATAGAATAAATTCTATATTGAGACAGAATTTTACTAAATATACATATGCCTAAGATTTTGCCCATTTTCGTATGCGGAAAACGTCCAACAATGGAAAAGCCATGACATAGATTCACACAAGTTTCAAGCAAATTTCACGAACAGAATAAACATCATATAGGGGCAGACCAATTATAACTTACAAGAAAAAAAAAACCCACCTCAAAAAATGAGTGACAGAGAATTCACGGAGATATATACATATGCAGTGAGAGGAAGAAAAAGAAAATTATTCTTGTAAGAGAACAAAAGAATAACATATATTATCTTGCACATAAAAAAAAAAAAAAAAAAAAAGAGGAAGGAATAAGGCAAAATACCAGGGAGATCCCATGGCTCCCATTTACAGACATCAATCTCGGGGATGACTTGAACGGAGGAATGGTGACCGTTAATCTTGAGCCTGAGATAATGGCTGACGAGCTCCTCATCAGTCGGCCGGAATCTGAAACCCTTCGGCAACGCCTCCAATTTCATCACATTAGTCAAGAACCCAACACCCCAATTTTACCAGAAACGCAGTGCTTTAGCAGTAGAATTTGACTCTGAGGTAGAAAAGTAGAAAGGAAAAAAAACCACTGCGCTCCGCACCACTGTTTACAGTTCACTTTTCTTTTCCCCTTTTCTTCACGTGCGTATTAAAGGCGCTTTTCCAGACATTCTCTCTGGCCGAAGAACAACAACCGCGATCATTTATTATTACACCAGTATGGTGTGTGCCTGAAAATGTGAAATTGGATACTTGAAATAGACTTATTCTCATCTGTAACACTGTTAACGAAAAAGGAAAGATTAGAAAACGTGTCGCAGCTTCTTGGCATTGGGTTGGGCAGAAATAATTATACTCTCTATTTATGTGTGTGTACTGTGTGCATGTTACTCTTCACACAAAGCCCATCTAATCCTAGAAATCCCATTCACTCTTGCAATCATCGTATAAGGATTTTTTCTTCAAAAGGCGAAATCAGTATAATGATCGATCGCAGAGCATCAACAACAGTCAAACCGGAACCCTCAAGGCCGGCACTTGCATGGCGAACAAGTTTATACATGACCATAAGAAACAGGAGACCAAAGATTAACAATACAACGAATGTCAGAAACTAACGGGCCAATACAAGACCAGTCACAGGTAGCAGACTTCAACTTCGAGATAAATGGGAGGCAGTCACCCAACTTTTTGTAAAAATGTGAAATTGTACTTTTTTTTAAAAAAAAATTAAAATTATACTTACAATACTTTTGAAAATTTTTTATTTAAACATGATTCTCTTCCGTCAGAATTTGGACAGAAAATGTTGATGTTAGCAAAAAAAAATTACATAAATTTTTAATTTTGCCACACATTTAATAGTCCTTTGTATATTTTTATACTTATAAAGATATAAATGTAATATATATATATATGGAGTTAAGTTAATATTATTATATTTTTTTCTGATAAGTAAAAAATTATAACATGAAAATATTAAATGAGATATACAATTGAAAATTTATGTAAATATTTTGCTAACATTAGTATCTTTTGTCCAAATCCTATCAAAAGAGGATCAGTGTAAACAATAAATTCTCATAGGGGATGTAAGTATAATTTTAAAATTTATTTAGAAAAAAGTGTTATTTTTCATTTTCTGAAGGGTCTAAGGGTAATTAACCCTAACTACCTAAGACCAACTCCTTCGCTGCGGTAGTTCAACAACCTCCCTCACAGCCAACGCTTCCAATAATTCTGGACTTGCACATTTAGAAAATGTATGGGATATCGGGGCAAGCATTGACCCATTTGCATCTCTTGCCACAACATGAATTCTAGTTTCGCATTCTTCTGCAAATAATGCGCCACCGAAATTGATCTTGATCACCCCATTAGGAGGTTTAGTCCAATTGGAGCTAGGAGTCGTCGTTGACGTGCGAATTGGTTGCTTAATGGATTCAAAAAAAGACTGGAGAAGAGAGTCAACTGAGGTAACCACCTGGACAGGCCAAAGAAAAAGATTTTTCGTACATTGCTTGTTTCGACCCCACCTAAATAAACCAACAAGGACCAACAAATGTCCGAACTCCTTTGGGTTAAGGGATGAAGCCACATAAAAGATTCATTATTGTTATATTTTTGTGGCCCAAGTTTTGGAGACCCATTTACCCGGTTCACTCGGACGGCCCACTATCCGACCCACGACCCGTTCATCTCGATCCGAACTGCTCCACCACTTAATCGGGTAACCTTAGTTTTGAGTCCTCATATTTCTTCTCTCCTTCAATGCCGAACTTCTCAATCTCTCTCTCTTATCTTTTATGTATCATTCATCCTTCAAGTCTCCGGCTTCCATGGAAGTCTTCTTTAGCCAACAAAATGGCTTAAGGAATGACTCTATTGCTGTCCTTATCCAGTGTATCTTCATCCCTTTATAAAGGGCTTCTTCCCTCTCGGCTATAGATAGAAAAATAGAACTACTATCTTCTACTTTCCAAACTATCTTTGTGAATATGAGTGATTAAGGTCTCTGTGTCCAATAAAGAGAGAGATCTGTGTGATCGAGAGACAAAACCTGTTGTGGTGTTTTTCGAGTAGTAGTACAACCGTGAATCGGGTTGTCGGTGCGGCACTTTTGTGTGTTCAAAGGATCTGGCTTGAATCTGAGCCTAATTGATACTGCAGTATTGTTTTCGTTTGATTTGTTCATATCTTATTATTTTGGTAACCATTATAATTTCTGTAATTATTTTGATCTATTAAGGAGTTTCGTACTCTATGTTTGTTTGTAAAAGTTGGATAGGTATTTCTGGTTTAGCCGTTTTTCGGGCCTCTCATAGAGTCTATTATTCTACCTCTGTTTGTGTCTATGTGCAATATTTTTCGGAAAACAATATCCTCTGATTAAGTACTCATCTTCTGAAAATATTTTGCTTGAAAAATCAGTTTTAGTCCTCTCAAAATACTGTTGCATTTTTGTTGAAATTTCAGTGATATATTATTATTATTGGCCTATTCCCTATCTCCCCATCAAAACACTCACTTGGCCGAACCCTTGAGGTTGCGGGTATCTAGTTGAGCTTAACCGGAATCCTTCTTAATTTCTGTGATTGTCACTTATTTTTCTAATATGTCTGGATATATCTTGCAACTTTTTGATGGGAAGTCCGATTTTTCAATTTGGCAACAAAAGATGAAAGGCATTTTGATTCAGCAAAATATTTTCAAAGCTATAGATGGTAGATATACAGAAAACATTTCTGAAGAAAAACTACTTGAAAATGATGAATTCACCTACTCTATTATTCTTAATCTGTTTGATAATGTTTTAAGAAAAGTAGGGAACCAAAATTCTGTGAAAGAATTATGGAAAAAGTTAGAAGAGCTTTATACTGAAACTTCCCTACCGAGTAAATTGTTCTTACTTGAAAATTTTTTTAGATACAAACTTGATTTGTCAAAAAACATTGATGAAAATTTGGATGATTTCACTAAACAGGTCCAAGACATAAAGTTGACTGGTGATAAAAATATTGATGAGTACTCTTCTATTGTGGTTCTGAATGTTATACCTGATACTTATTCTGATGTGAAAGCAGCTATTAAATACGGTAAAGATAGCGTGAACCTTGATAGTGTTGTGAATGGGCTCAAAAGCAAACAGATTGACCTAAAAACGAATAGACCTAACAACAACCAACATGAGGTTAATTCTGTTAAAGGAAAATCAAGATATAGAAATTCCTTTCGTAAAAGATCTAGCAAAGAAAGGAATAAAAAACACAATAATTCCGAGTCCAGTGATAACGAAGAAGAAGCTAGGGAAGAAAGAAATAGGAGATGCTACAAAATTGTGGCAAAAATGGTCATTTTATAAAAGATTGTAAAAGACCAAAACGGTTTAATAAAAAGGAAGAAACAAACTTAGTGATTGAAAAAGAAGAATTAACAGTTTATTGATTTTGTATCAATTCATAATTCTTGTGATTGCTTTGTGCTAAGTGCAATATTCCCTTGTGAATATAGTAAGACTTTGTATCTTGAGCCTAAGTGGCTAAGTGTTTTAAAAATTGAGCCTATGTGGATGTTCAATTGTAGCACCCCCTACTCGCTACATCTAATTATCACTTTTCATCATTTCTTTAATTAGAACTCATTCTATAAGTAATTCTCTTTCAACCCGTAAAATAAATTCTAATTTATCAGTATAATATATATATCACAAAAGGTAATAGATACTACCAAAAGTTTATATTTACCCTCACTAGATATCCTTATGTACATAACCTCAAGGAAAATCATACCACAATTTAAAACACAAATTCCAATAAAAGACCAGAATATTTAACAACCCAACAACCAAAAACTCAGGCTTCAGATATTCTGGCTGACCCAACTAATAAAGACCACATCACGGCTTGAAGTCCGATGTGGCTAGTCAATGTCCCTATCTCCTGAAAAATACGTGGCAAGGAATTAGCTGCCTACTCAATAAGTATAACTAAGTAGCTAACATCACAGGATATTCTCCGCTGCCCGAAATACCCCGGTACCCTACGCGTCATGGTACCTAGCTTAATTCATATATTTTTCATATCACATCATCATCAATCACATCATGATAAACCATTGACTGTGTTCCCGACTAGGTAAGCATCATCTTTTATTTCAATTCAAGATCATCATTCTTTTCTTTATAATAATTACTTCCTCAATAATAACTCACAATTCGATTTCATACAACAATCAATTATACGATCACGTCATCATACCATTCTCACATTCAACTATTACAAACACATATGACACATAGTAGCAATTCCATCGATTTTAAGGTAATCTAACAAATAAATCAAAACTAATTATATAAACAATCAATATACGAAAGCCACGCATAATAATATAAAGCCAAGTCCACATTCGGATCCAAGAAACCAATATATATAATATATACAATACTACACATATAGATATATATATAAATTCAGTTAGCTATACTTACCTTAAATCCCAAAATACTTCAATTTTACGAGGGACTACTCAACCCTCTACTTTGTCGTCACGTCCTATAATAAAATATTACACGTATAATCAATATATATATACAATATCATAAATTCTAAATAAACTATTATATAATATTCGTACATTTTCTACCAATCTTTTAGTATTCCACTTATATTAAAGTCCAAACCCCTGTTCCATTTTATTTTAGATAATTATACTTTCTAAGCTTCTCAATCATATAATTGATTTATCAACTAATTCATAAGAATTCATTTAATCAAACACCTTATATATTTATAACTATCATTTTAATAACATCCGCAAATTATATTACCATTGAAACCTCATTTTCCCCCTTTAATAACATAATACTTCTTAAATATAATTTTCAAAACATTTCTATGAATTTTCTACCAATTTATCGTTGCTATATAATTTAATCAAGTAACAATACATAGAATTACATATTTGGTTAATCATTCCGATGGAATTGTATAAATTAGCTATAATAATAATTAAATCTAACAAATCTAATAATTTAATTAACCAACTATATCATTTTTATATGAAATGTGATATTTAATACGATACTAATTTAAATAGCAAAAATCATAAAGTATTCCGATTAAATAATATATCGCTCAATATAAATTATATTTAGTAAAAGAACTAATTAAATAATATAATTATATAAATTAATATAAATTAAAATATAAAATCCGTACATCTGTCTTCGACGATGTGTGTGTGCGTTGGTGTGTGTTTAAAGTGTGTGTGTGAGTTTGTGTATTATGTGTATGTGTGTAGTGTATTACCAAGAGAGGCCCCAACACCTCATTCTAAACTCTCTCTCTCCCCTCAATTGTATATATATATATATATTGTTTACATATATATATATATAATATTATTATATTTTATATATTTGTTTAAACTTTTCTCAAATACCCATTACGTTCTTCCTAAATTTCTTAATTAATATAATTTACTCCCAAATATTATAACGAACTCTAATTTAATCCGTTCAAATTTTATCATATCTCAAATTCAGTCTATAATTTGTTTACTAATTAAATCTAAATTTTTAATCATTACCAAATAGTCTCCCAATTACGTGAAAAATTTTACGGACGTCACAATTCTCCCCTCCTAAAAAAAATTTCGTCCCCAGAATTTAACTAACTTACCCGCTTAATGGAATAAATAGGGATACTTCTCTCTCATATGCTTCTCAACTTCCCAAGTTGCCTCCCCCGGGGAATGATGACTCCATCTCCTTTTTACCATCGGTATTTCCTTATTTCTCAATTTTCTTACGCTTTTATCCAAAATCTCTGCTAGCTCCTCTATATATGTCAACTCCTCAGAAATCTCTATCTCCGGCTGACGAATGATGTGGCTAGGATCAGACCGATATCGTCGCAGCATCGAAACATGGAAAACATCATGTATTTGTGACAATTCTGCTGGTAATGCCAGTCGATACGCCAATGGTTCAATTCTTTCATTAATTTCATATGGCCCAATATATCTCGGACTCAGCTTCCCTTGCCTGCCAAACCTTAGAATTCCCCTCCAAGGAGATATCTTCAGGAAAACCTTATCACCTACTTCATATTCCATCTCCCTTCGGTGTTGATCAACGTAACTTTTTTGTCCATCTTGTGCTGCTTTCAAGTACTTCTTAACTTTTTATATCTTTTCCACTGTTTTTTGCACCAATTCAGGACCTTCTAGTTGTCTTAATCCTTCTATGTCCTAACAAATCGGACTGCGGCACCTTCTTCTATATAAAGCTTCATATGAGGCCATACCGATACTAGAGTGAAAACTGTTATTATATGCAAACTCCATTAGAGGTAGATGATCATCCCAATTGCCCTTAAACTCCATTGTACAAGCTCTCATCATATCTTCTAGAGTTTGAATCATTCTTTCTAACTGCCCATCTGTTTGAGGATGAAATGCGGTACTGAAATGTAACTTTGTGCCCAATGCCCTTTGTAAACTTTCCCAAAAGCGTGAGGTAAATAGGGGATCTCTATCTGACACAATCGATACAGGCACTCCATGTAATCTCACTATCTCAGAAATGTATAATCCAGCTAACTAATCCAGAGAATCAGTTATTCGTACCGGCAAGAAATGAGCAGATTTTGTCAATCTATCCACAATTACCCAAATAGCGTCGTGCTTTCTGAATGTTCGTGAAAACCCCACGACAAAATCCATATTAATCTTCTCCCACTTCCATTCTGGTATTGATAGAGTTCGCAGTTTACCTGATGGTGCCTGATGTTCTGCCTTTACTTGTTGACATGTCATACATTTAGCCACAAATTCAGCACATCCTTCTTCATTGTCTGCCACCAGTAATAACATCTTAAATTTCGATACATTTTTGTAGTACCAGGGTGCATCGCATATGGTGCATTATGAACTTCTTGCAAAATCGCTTCGCGTAACCCATCCGTATCAGGCACACAAACTCATCCCCCATTCACTATTATTCCATCAACTCTTATTGAAAAATTTATTTTCTTACCAAGTCTTATTCTTTCCAGCATTCGTAATAAGAAAGGATCTTGAGTCTACGCTTCTTTGATCTGATCCACGAAGTCTGGCTTAATTTGCAAGGCTGCTAATAAACCCGCTACCTAATCAACCTCTATTTTCGTATTCATAGACCTCATCTCCAATAGCAATGTTTGATTGTGACTCCTCAGATTGGTTAATGTATTTGAACTCTTTCTACTCAAGGCATCTGCTACCACGTTTGCTTTCCCTGGATGAAAGTCAATAGTGCAATCATAATCCTTCAGCAATTCTATCTATCTTCTTTGCCTCAAATTCCTTCTGTATCAAGATATATTTCAAACTTTTATAGTCAATAAGGATCTGAAATTTTTTTTCGTACAAATAATGCCTCCAAATCTTCAGTGCATGCACAATCGCGGCTAACTCCAAGTCATGTGTGGGATAATTTAATTCATGGTTCCTCAATTGGCGGGATGCATAAGCAATTACCTTTCCGTTTTGCATTAACACACATCCCAAATCTTGTTTAGAAGCATCTGTATACACTATATATCCACCGCTACCAGACGGCAAAATCAAAATTGGAATGGAGGTCAGTCTCTCCTTCAACTAATCAAAACTTTGTTGACACTGTTCCGTCCACTGAAATTCTACCCCCTTTCTGAACAACTTGGTTAGAGGACTGGCAATTATAGAGAAACCCTCAACAAATCTCCTGTAATATCCAGCCAATCCTAAGAAGCTTTGAACTTCAGTCGCATTCTTTGGCACTCTCCATTCCATAATAGCCTTTACTTTTGAAGGGTCAGGCATAACCCCATCACCAGATACTACATGCCCAAGAAAAATCACCTGATTTACCCAAAATTCACATTTGCTTAACTTAGCATATAACTCCTTTTCTTTCAAAATCTGCAAGACTATCCTCAAATGTTGCTCATGCTCTTCTCCATCCCTCGAGTATACCAAAATGTCATCTATAAATACAATAACGATGTGATCCAGATATTCCTGAAATGTACGATTCATCAATGCCATGAATGCCGCTGGTGCATTTGTTAACCTAAAGGGCATCACCAGAAACTCATAATGACCATACCGAGTACAGGAAGTTATTTTTGGTATGTCATGCTCTGCTATTCTTAGCTGCCAATACCCAGACCTCAAAACGATCTTTGAAAATGTTGTAGCTCCATTCGACTGGTCTAACAGGTCATCAATCATCGGCAATGGATTTCATTATTACTCTATTTAATTGGTGGTAATCGACGCATAACCTCATACTCCCATCTTTCTTCTTCACAAATAGCATTGGTGCTCCCCACGGTGAAGTACTCGGCCTGATAAATCCTTTCCCCAATAATTCTTTGATTTGCTTTTTGAGCTCTTATAATTCCACTGGGGCCATTCTGTACGGTGCAATAGAAATTGGGCAACTCCTGGGAGAGTCTCTATGGCAAAATTCACTTCTCTATGCGGTGGCAAACCTGGTAAGCCATTAGAAAATACTTCAGGGAAGTCTTTCACTACCGGGATTTCCTCCAATGTGGGATTAACCCTCTCGGTATCTACCACATGGGCTAAATATGCTTCACAATCCTCAAACATCAATCGTCTTACCTCCATGGCTGATATTACACAAACTGGTACTACCTGACGATCCCCCACAAATATTACTTTTAATTCACCAGAACATTCGATCATCACTTTCTTTTTATAACAGTCAACTATTGCTTTATGTTGCGCTAACCAGTCCATCCCCAGAATCACATCAAACTCCTTCAAATCCAGCACTACAAGGTCTATAGGTAAATTTACATGTCCGATTCTCACTAAGTTCCCTTTCCTAACACTGTTCACTACCACACCCTCTCCCACGGGCAAATAAACCATCAGATTACATCCCAATGGACTATTCTCTTCCGGTATTTTAGATGCAAATTCAGATGAAATATATGAATGCGTAGAGCCAGGATCAATCAAAACATAAACTGCAATGTCAAATAACAATATCGTACCTCATATCACATCATTCGATGCTGGGGCTTCCTCTCTGGTAATGTTATATATCCTTGCTTGGGTCTATCCTTGAGTAATTTGTGCTCCAACCCCCCTCATACTACTTCCAATAGTGTGGCTACTATCTCTGTTGCTAGTGCCTCTACCTCTGCCTTTGCCTCTCCCGGCTCCCCTGCCACTACTCCCCTCACTACTTTGGCTCTGGGTCCCGCTAGCAACACTTTCAACCACACCCATAATCTGACTGGAACAATTCCTGGCAATGTGTCCTCTACCTCCACAGCGATAACAAGTCTTCGGTATATCATCCCGTCTCCAACATGGACCTTGATGTTGTCTTCGACAGGTAGAACAACTCGGAGGAAAAACTGATCCTCGACCATAACTCGGTCCAGCTCCCCTTCCTAATCCAGTAGAAGGCGTAGCAAATGAGCTGCGCTCGAATGAACCTCTGTTAATGCCCATGGATCCCCCGAACCTCTGTCCACTACTTTCTCGAAAAATGGGACCACCACGTGTAAAACTCCCACTTGCCGCTGAAAATGAGCGATCGGTTCCCCTCTTGGTTAACCTACTCGATTCCCCTATTGTATACGTTGATTTCCTCTTCTCTTCCCCCTTCTTCTTATCCTCCATTATTGCTTCTTCCATCCGGACTGCTGATTCAACAAGAGTTTTAAAATTTATAATTCAGACTGCGATGCCTCTTCTAATCTCCGGTCGTAGCCCCTGTTCAAAATGGCAACAACGATCCTCCTGCGTCGCTATTGCTTCTGGTGCATACTTGGCTAGTGCCGTGAAATGGAGTTCATATTCTACCACCGTCTGATTATCCCCTTGCACTAAATTTAGGAACTCCATCCTCTTCTTATCTTGGTACATCTTGAGTCTGTATTTATCATCAAATTCTTTCTGAAACTCAGCCCAAGTTATTTCTCTTGTCATATCCCCTCTTTACAGACCTCCACCAAATCAGAGCATTCCCCCCGGACAAGGAAACAACATACTTAAGTCGATTCTCTGGAGTGCAATCTACTAAATTCATCACATTTTCGACTTTTTTCCTCCATCTTTCAGCAATTTCTGGGTCTAGGGTACCTTCAAATTCTGTAGCCCCCACCTTTCTGATTCTTTCATAATTACGTTTAATTGTAGGGACTACTGGTGCTGCGACTAGAGTGGATACGCGCATCTGTGCAAGTAACTGCGCTTAGACTTGTGCTTGGGCTTGAAAAGCCATTTGAAATATCTGTGCATACTCTGGTGGTAATCCTGCCACTCGAGCACCACCGGGAGGAATTGGAGCACCAACACCAACATCCTCTTGACCTACCTCCACCCCACCTGCACGTGCAGGTGCCACTGAGCCCTCTACGGACTCTGTTGACTCTTCCCTACTAGCTACTGGGTTAGCATGTACACCTTGAGAAGCCATCCTACATTAAACAATTCAATCATTAGGGACATCTCACAATCATTACCCTAGAAATGTAGAACTGCTTTAATACCACCCAATGTAGCACCCCCTACTCGCTACATCTAATTATCACTATTTCATTCTTTCTTTAATTAGAACTCATTCTATAAGTAATTCTCTTTCAACCCGTAAAATAAATTCTAATTTATCAGTATAATATATATCACAAGAGGTAATAGATACAACCAAAAATTTATATTTACCATCACTAGATGTCCTCATGTACATAACCTCAAGAAAAATCATACCACAATTTAAAACACAAATCCCGATAAAAGACCAGAATATTTAACAACCCAACAACCAAAAACTCCGGCTTCAGATGTTCCGGCTGACCCACCTAATAAAGACCACGTCACGGCTCGAAGTCCGATGTGGCTAGTCAATGTGCCTATCTCCTGAAAAGTACGTGGCAAGGAATGAGTTGTCTACTCAATAAGTATAACTAATCAGCCTCTATATATATACACAGACAATGATTCACGTACATACAGTCAAATCGACAATAGTCCTTCATCATATAGCAACATCAGATATAAGCAGTAATACAAACTCACAACAATAAATCAATGACATAGTATTTGACGTTATCGTTTATTAGCTGAAGGCCCTACTTACTCTAATTGGAATACATTAGTCAATGGTTTCGCTGGCCATCATCATATCATATACAGCACAGGATACCCATTGTTTGATATCCCCACACTCTTTTACTTCAACTGTGTAGCAATATCAACACAGGACATCACAACAAACATGGTACCCCCACACCACCCAATGTGTAACTAATAGCACAGGATATTCTCTGCTGCCCGGAATACCCCGGTACCCTATGAACCATGGTACCTAGCTTAATTCATATTTTTTTCATATCACATCATCATCAATCACATCATCATAAACCATTGACTGAGTTCCAACTAGGTAAGCATCATCTTTTATTTCAATTCACGATCATCATTCTTTTCTTTATAATAATTACTTTCTCAATAATAACTCCCAATTCGATTTCATACAACAATCAATTATACGATCACGTCATCATACCATTCTCATGTATAACTATTACAAACACATATGACACATAGTAGCAAGTCCACCGATTTTAAGGTAATCTAACAAAAAAACCACAATTAATTATATAAACAATCAATATACGAAAGCCACGGCATAATAATATAAAGCCAAGTCCACATTCAGATCCAAGAAACCAATATATATAATATATACAATACTACACATATAGATATATATAAATTCAATTAGCTATACTTACCTTAAATCCCAAAAATGCTTCGATTTCACGAGGGACTGCTCAACCCTTTACTTCGTCATCACGTCTTATAATAAAATATTATACGTATAATCAGTATATATATACAATATCATAAACTCTAAATAAACTATTATATAATATTCGTACATTTTCTATCAATCTTTTAGTATTCCACTTATATTAAAGTCCAAACCTCTGTTCCATTTTATTTTAGATAACTATACTTTCTAAGCTTCTCAATCATATAATTGATTTATCAACTAATTCATAAGAATTTATTTAATCAAACACCTTATATATTTATAACTATCATTTTAATAACATCCGAAAATTATATTACCATTGAAACCTCATTTTCCCCCTTTAATAACATAATATTTCTTAAATATAATTTTCGAAACATTTCTATGAATTTTCTACCAATTTATCGTTGCTATATAATTTAATTAAGTAACAATACATAGAATTACATATTTGGCTAATCATTCTGATGGAATTGTATAAATTAGCTATAATAATAATTAAATCTAACAAATCTAATAATTAATTAACCAACTATATCATTTTTATATCAAATATGATATTTAATACGATACTAATTTAAATAGCCAAAATCATAAAGTACTCCGATTAAATAGTATATCGCTCAATATAAATTATATTTAGTAAAAAAATTAATTAAATAATATAATTATATAAATTAATATAAATTAAAATATAAAATCCGTACCTCTGTCTTCGACGATGTGTGTGTGCGTTGGTGTGTGTTTAAAGTGTGTGTGTGTGTTTGTGTATTATATGTATGTGTGTAGTGTATTAACAAGAGAAGCCCCACCGCCTCATTCTAAACTCTCTCTCTCCCCTCAGTTGTATATATAGATATATATATATATATTGTTTACATATATATATAATATTTTTATATTTTATATATTTATTAAACTTTTCTCAAATATCCATTACGTCCTTCCTAAATTTCTTAATTAATATACTTTGCTCCCAAATATTATAACGAACTCCAATTTAATCCGTTCAAATTTAATCATATTCCAAATTCAGTCTATAATTTGTTTACTAATTAAATCTAAATTTTTAATCATTACCAATTAGTCTCCCAATTACGTGAAAAATTTTACGGGCGTCACATCACTTTTTCCTATGTGGCTATGTGATTCTGCTTTAGTGGTCGTATGTGAATGCCTAAGTGGCCCGTTGAGTTCTTTGTGTGCCTTGATACCATGAATTTGCCTAAGTGGCTAATTGAGTGTTCGTGAAATATGACCGGTTGAACCTAAGTGGTTTGTTTGAGCCTTTTGTAGTTAGATGATTCTTTTGTGAATGAGCCTCGGTGGGATATGCTATAGCCTTTGTTTGAAAATTAACCTAGTGTTAATTGTTGTGTGCAAATTATTAAAAGTGCTTAGTGCTAATCGAGTTGTGTGCTATGCTCTGTGCTTTAGATATCCTGTCACTAACATCTTTAGTTTGCAGGTACACTGGAGCGGGCTCCTAGGCAGTGATGAGAAAAGCTAGATCCTAACTCCGGACCCTGTTCCTCTAAAGGACTTGGTCCAAGGTGGAGTATGTTATATTTTTGTGGCCCAAGTTTTGGAGACCCATTTATCCGGTACACTCGGACGGCCCACTATCTGACCCACGACCCGTTCGACCCAATCCGGACTGCTCCACCACTTAATCGGGTAACCTTAGTTTTGAGTCCTCATCTTTCTTCTCTCCTTCAATGCCAAACTTCTCGATCTTTCTCTCTTATCTTTTCTGTATCATTCCTCCTTCAAATCTCCAGCTTCCATGGGAGTCTTCTTTAGCCAACAAAATGGCTTAAGGAAGGACTCTATTGTTGTCCTTATCCAGTGTATCTTCATTCCTTTATAAAAGGTTTCTCCCCTCTCGGCCATAGATAGAAAAATAGAATTGCTATCTTCTACTCTTCAAAGTTCTTTGTGAATCTGAGTGATTAAGGTCTCTGTGACCAAGAAAGAGAGAGATCTGTGTGATCGAGAGACAAAACCTATTGTGGTGTTTTTCAGGTAGTAGTGCAACCGTGAATCGGGTTGTGGGTGCGACTCTTTTGTGTGTTGAAAGAATTTGGCTTGAATCTGAGCCTAATTGATACTACAGTATTCTTTTCGTTTGATTTGTTCATATCTTATTATTTTTGGAACCATTATAATTTCTGTAATTATTTTGGTCTATAAAGGAGTTTCGTGCTCTATATTCGTTTGTAAAAGTTGGATAGCTATTTTTGATATCCACCCAACAATTCCAGAGGAGCTTCCATCTCCTTGAGCAAGGATTGGGAAAGGAAATCGTGGATACCACATTTTGAAGCTTCAGTGCCAACTGATAGGTACTACTAATAGAAAAGGTTCCATTTCTAGTGTAGTACCGACAAAGAACATCATCTCAAGTCTCATGAGCAAGTGGTATTTTTAATATCTCCTCTCAATCAATTAGCCAAAATAAAGAGTCAATAATCTCGAGGTCCTAGTCCTTCGTGCATGGATAAATTAATGTTGCCACTTTGAAGTCATCTATTCCTTCAGGTGGGGGAGTGATCAGTTTCAAAAACGTTGGTGTAGGGTACAGAACCCGAGTGGTATCCTTTGTCAACAAATACCTAACCAACTATTACACTTGATATGGAGTACAAAACTCCTTAAGATTACAAACCGAGATTATAGTAATAAACGAAATACCCAAAAGTAAAGAGATAGACAAATAAAACTGTATTTTGAAAGAGGCTCAGGAACAAGTCAGATTCAGACAATAGGGTGATCGGTCACTTGGCACCGTACCCACACAAATGCCCAGCCCACGGTTGCACCTCACTCAGAGTTGTCGGATCACAGAGATCGAAACCCAGAAACGCAGGCACACACAGTTACTTTGGTTCACTCAAAACTTTCACAAAGAAGGATGAAGATATCTCAAGATATTGCTCGATTTCAAGGTATCCTTTCAGAAGAAGAATGGCTCCTATTTATATGAGAAAATAGAGCCGTTGGAAAGGGTGGGTTTGAGGTGGCTTTCCATTAGCCATTGGTTTGGCTAAGGAAAGCCACCACCATTAACGGTGGTGAAGAAGGTAACAAAGATCTGCCATAGAAGGCAGCCTCAAGAGAGAGAGAGAAAGTATCTCACAGGCAGTGGCACATAGGAGAGAAAAGAGAGGAAAAATGGATTTAGGTTTAGGTTTAGCAGGTATAAGTATAAAGATACTTGGGTCGGGTTAATGGGTCGGATACTGGGTTGGGTGAGGGCCTTCCAAGTGGGCCGAGAGTTCAGTGGACCGAGACAATGGGCCTACCAACAATTTGGGTCCTGGGCCACACATATACCAACAATCTCCACCTTGGACCAAGACCCAACAAAGGGAAGTGGTCATGGAGTCTTTAGCTGAATCTGTTTGTTTCGTCATTGCCAAAAGAAGTTCTCCGTGGACGTACCTGCAGAGAAGAGCAAACAACTTGGAAGCACATGTTAGTCGGGGAATAAATGCAGTATTTTTAAACATGTATGAAATTTTTCAAGAGGAAGACTTTTGGTACCCATGTCTGCAGGGTTATTCTCTGATTTGATTTTTTCCAATTTTATTACCTCTTTACTGACGATATCCTGAATAAAGTGATACCTCACATCTATGTGTTTCGTCCGATCGTGAAACACGGGATTCTTACACAATTGAATGGACGATTGACTATCAGAGTACACAGTGAGTTTTTCATTGGAGAAACTAATTTCCTTGATGAGGCCATCTAACCAAATAGCCTCCTTAAAGGCTTCCGTTGTGGCAATATACTCTACCTCTGTTGTAGAAAGAGCAACTATATGTTGTAGTTGGGATTTCCAACTTATGCAAGAGCCACAGAAAGTAAAGATGTATGATGTTGTGGATTTTCTACTATCTTGGTCATTGCCATAATTAGAATCAACATAACCAACTAGTTGGGTGTTCTCGCTTCTTTTAGAAAATAAAATTCCAACATTTTCAGAACCATACAGATATTTCAAAAGCCATTTTAGGGCCTCCCAATGAGGAGGGCCAGGATTTGACATGTATCTACTCAAGCAACTAATAGCATATGCAATGTCGGGTCTCGTGCAAACCATGAGGAACATAATGGATCTAATCACATTAGAGTAAGGAACTTTTTCCATTTTTGCTTTTTCAGCATTAGTCTTGGGGCTCTAATTTTTATTAAGTTGAAAATGGGCAGCAAGAGGCACAGAGGTTGGTTTAGAATTTTCCATTGAAAACCTTTTTAAGGTAGACAGAATGTAAGATTTTTGATTTAGCAAGATGGAAGACTTATCTTTATGTCTATTGATGTTCATGCCAAGAATCCGTTTTGCATCGCCTAGATCTTTCATTTCAAAAGTTTTGTGTAAATCAGTTTGCAAAAGTTTTATGAGATGCAAGCTAGGGCTAGTAATGAGAAAAATTGGAGTGCTATCAACATGTTTGAAGTATAAACAATGATCATAGTGACTTCTTTTAAAATCTAATGAATGCATGAAAGAATCAAATTTTTTGTTCCATTGTCTTGGGGACTGTTTTAAACCATACAAAGATTTTTTGAGAAGGCAAACATAATCAGTTTTGACTTTGTCAACAAAACCAGCAGGTTGATTCATGTAGATATGCTCATCTAAATCACCATGTAAGAAAGCAGTCTTAACATCCATTTGTTTCAATTCCCAATTGTAGTGTGCAGTGAGCGCAAGAATAATACAGATAGTGGTGTATTTCACAACGGGAGAAAAGATCTCATTGTAATCTATGCCTTCTTTTTGAGTAAATCCTTTTGCTACCAATCTAGCTTTATACTTAATGGAGTTTTCTTGTTTAATCTTAAAAATCCATTTGCAATCAACTATAGAAGAGTTCTTGGGTCTAGAAACTAAGGTCCATGTCTCATTTTGTTTTAATGAACTCATCTCTTCTCTCATAGCACTAAGCCATTTTTCTGATTTCATTGCTTCCTCAACATTAGTGGGTTCAGACAGTTCAGTGATTAATGCAGTGTGATAATCTCTAAGTTTGGTGGGGATCCTAGTTTCTCTTCTTACTCTATCTCTAGTAAGTTGATAGTCATCTAAGGGATTTTCAGTGATTATTGCATCATTTTCTGCTGTTTGTTCAACTAGATTTTCATGATTCTCTTCCCCTTCTTGGTTATCCTCTAAGTGTTCCTCCACCTTATTGAAAGTTGATTCGTTTTCTCTATGTTGGATTTTATCTAAGCACGGCAGCTCATTTTCGTTAAAAGTCACATCCCTACTTATAAGCACTTTAAAACTTGATTTGCTACGAACCCAAAGTCTATACCCTTTTATGCCATCAGGATAACCAATAAAAACACACTTAATCGATCTAGGTTCTAACTTATCAAGGTTTTGGTGAACAAATGCAGAGCATCCAAAGACACGTAAATATGAAATGTCAGATTTTCTACCAGTCCACATAAAATCAGGAGTCTTACCAGATAGAGGCACAGATGGGGACAAGTTTATCAAGTGAACAACAGTAACAATAGTTTCACCCCAAAAAGACTTAGGCAATCCAGAACTTATAAGCATGCATCTAACTTTATCAAGCAAGGTACGATTTATACGTTCATCCACACCGTTCTGTTGGGGGGTATAGGAATTTGTTCTATGCCTTTTTATACCAAATTTGTCACAAAGACTTGAAAAATCTTTATTGCAGAATTCAAGACCATTATCCGTCCTAAGGGATTTCAATTTCTTCCCAGTTTGATTTTCCACAAGAATTTTCCATTTTTCAAATTTTTCAAAAACTTCAGACTTGTGTTTCATAAGAAAAACAAACACCTTCCTAGAGTAGTTATCAATGATAGATAAGGAGTAACGGTTACCACCATGCGTAGGAACACTAGACGGACCCTAAACATCAGTATGTACGTAATCCAAAATGCATGGAGACATGGAAGGAAGTGATTGAGATGAAGTAGGAAAATGCACTTTATGGTGTTTACCCAATACGCAATCATCACAAAAATCCAATTTTTCGATTTTGTCATTCAAAATCCCATCCTTTTTCAGAAATTCAAGACCTTTCAAACTCATATGTCCAAGCCTTTTATGCCATAATGCAGTCATATCACATTCATTCACAGAAGCAGTCATTGAATCATAGGTAACAGAACATAAATAGAGGTTTCGTTTCTTTTCAGCCTTAAAAACAACGAGCCTTTCATGATTTTCATGAGTCATTTGCCCCATCTACCTTCAAGACCATCCTCTTCTAAAGCAGCACAAGATATCAAGTTGTGACTCAAATCAGGAACATATCTCACATTTTTCAGGGTTAACCTATAACACTCTTTGAAATTTAAAGAGACGTCACCAAGACCCAAAATCTCACATTTCTTTTCGTTTGCCATAGAAACAAAACCAGATTTTTCATAACGAAAGTTTGAGAAAATTTTTTTAACAGGGCTCATATGAAAAGTACAACCAGAGTCAATAAGCCATTCAAATTTATTCACAGAAAGCATAGAATTTGCTTCATAAATCATAAAGACTTCACTGTTTTCATCAGAGACATTATTCACCTTTTCCTTTTCATCAAAGTTTCTATCTTTGTTATCACGTTTTGGTTTCCTGCAGTCTTTGATGTAATGACCCTTAATACCATAGTTATAACAATATCTTTCCTTGGTTTTATCATCCTTATAAGTGTTATCCCTTGATCTAGATTTAGTACGACCATTTCTGCTTTTGCCTCTACTATGACTTCTACCTTTGTTCTTAAAACCATTGTTTCTAAAATTAGACCTGCCTCTAGCAAGATTAACCTCATGATTGTTCTGACTAGGTCTAGCAACTTTTAGATCCATTTCTTTGCTCTTTAGACCATTAACAACAGTATCCAAATTAATGTTATCTCTACCATACTTAATAGCGGCTTTCACGTCAGAATAAGATTCAGGAATTGCATTCAAGAGCACAATACGAGTGTAATCATCAATATTTTCATCACCCGTGAGTTTGATGTCTTGTATCAATTTGGTAAAATCATCAAGGTTTTCATCAATATTTTTGGACAGATCCAATTTATAACGAAAAAACTTTTCTAATAGAAAAAGCTTACTGGGCAAAGACGTTTCAGTATATAAATCCTCCAATTTTTTCTAGAGATCATTAGAGGTTTTTTGTTTCCCACTTTTCTAAGAACATTATCAGAAAGGTTTAAAATAATGGACGAGTAGGCAAACTCATCATTTTTCAATTGTTTTTCTTCAGAAACATTATCAGTGTATTTTCCGTCAATTGCTTTAAAGACCTTTTGTTGGATTAGAATATCTTTCATTTTCTGTTGCCAAATAGAAAAATCGCTTTTCCCGTCAAAGGGTTGTAAACTATATCCGGCCATTAAAAAAATTTTAGGAAGCGTTTAGAAAGGAAATCACCGGTTTCAGTTTTTAAGAAAAAAGTCAAGAGGAATAGACGATTTTTTGAAAAAACAGGTTTTATTCTAGTATCAGGGGATTTCAATTAAATCACAAATAACGCAAATATAGTAACAGATCACAGGTAATGCCCAAAAGATCAGAGTTATACCAGACTACTAAAAGGATAACAAATAGTTCACAGATCAAAACTATTAATCACTAATCAAGGTAATTAATCACAGATCAAGATAAGTAACCACAAATCACGATTTAATAATCACAGATCAAGGTTGATAATCACAGATCAAGATAAGTAACCACAGATTAATAATCACAGATCAAGGTTGATAATCACAGATCAAGATAAGTAACCACAGGTCAAGATAATAATCCATAGGAAAATGTCGAGCACAAATATACCAGTTATCACAACAAATCTCAATAATCACAGAGAAACGAGATATTAAACAGGACCAAGGCCTTTCCAGCCTAACGCCCAGTCCAGATACCCGACGACCTCAGGGGTCCGACCAAGAGGGTGGTTAGGGGGATAAGCACCTCAGTTATTGAACAAGGTATGAAAAATAACTGAGAAGTAAATCGCAGTAAATAGAGGAGGGGTTTAAGCGAGTTACCACCACCACGTCACGAAGAGGATCAGAACAGTGCTCTGATACCACTGTAGGGTACAGAACCCGAGTGGTATCCTTTGTCAACAAATACCTAACCAACTATTACACTTGATATGGAGTACAAAACTCCTTAAGATTACAAACCGAGATTATAGTAATAAACGAAATACCCAAAAGTAAAGAGATAGACAAATAAAACCGTATTTTGAAAGAGGCTCAGGAACAAGCCAGATTCAGACAATAGGGTGATCGGTCACTTGGCACCGTACCCACACAAACGCCCAGCCCACGGTTGCACCTCACTCAGAGTTGTCGGATCACAGAGATCGAAACCCAGAAACACAGGCACACACAGTTAGTTTGGTTCACTCAGAACTTTCACAAAGAAGGATGAAGATATCTCAAGATATTGCTCGGTTTCAAGGTGTCCTTTCAGAAGAATAATGGCTCCTATTTATATGAGGAAATAGAGCCGTTGGAAAGGGTGGGTTTGAGGTGGCTTTCCATTAGCCATTGGTTTGGCTAAGGAAAGCCACGACGATTAACGGTGGTGAAGGAGGTAACAAAGATCTGCCATAGAAAGCAGTCTCAAGAGAGAGAGAGAAAGTATCTCACAGGCAGCGGCGCATAGGAGAGAAAAGAGAGGAAGAATGGATTTAGGTTTAGGTTTAGCAGGTATAAGTATAAAGATACCTGGATCGGGTTAATGGGTCGGATACCGGGTTGGGTGAGGGCCTTCCAAGTGGGCTGAGAGTTCAGTGGACCGAGACAATGGGCCTACCAACAATTTGGGTCCTGGGCCACACATATACCAACAGTTGGTTGTGGAATCCACTTGTCCCTCAAAATATGAATTGTAAAGCCCAAACCAATTCTCCAACGAGAGCCCGCCTCAATGATGTGTTGTGCTCCAAGAATAGATCACCAAGTAAAGGAAGGCCGATGGCAGATTGAAGCTTCCAACACTATTGTTTTAGAAAAATGGTTCGCTTTGAGAACCTGTGATAGAAGAGAATGAGGTTTCCAACACTGTTGTTTCCGGAAAATGGTTCGCTTTGAGAACCTGTGATAAAAGAGAATGAGGTTTCATTAGCAATCGTTAAAATTATTTTGCAAGCCATTGTCGAGTTAAAAGCTTTGAGTGGAAATCAAGAGCCCCATTGAACTTCCTATAACACAACCAATTTCATGCAATCCAATGGATCTTCTTTTCTTCCTTATTATTCCAAAAGAAGTTCGAAGCCAACTATTGGATTTCCGAAATGAGAGAATCTACTAGTCACTCATAGCATAGGTTGGAACCGCTGGGACAACAGCGTTGATAAGTACCTCCGTTCTTGCCTGAGATAAGTTTTTCTCTTCCAAACTCTATCCTTCAAGTGTGCAAAAATGTCCTTTCTAGATAGCCCCACCTCCATAGACAGCCCGACATATCTGTCTTGATTTTACAATTATGTATAAGTAATATTTCATTTAGTAAAATAATCAGGTAGTGCACTTCGTGGAATGGTGAGGCTATCCAATCCTTCATACAAGGGCTTGATTTTGAGCCCTTTTAGCAGCAGAAATGGTTTTCGCCCCCCCCCCCCCCCCCAATCCATTAAGACTAACGGTTAGATAATTGAATGGATAAAAAAATGATGGATTGAAAGAAGATTAATGGTTCATCCTAGTGTCCACTTTATCATATACAACCTTAACTCCCTCATCCATGTTACTGATCGATATACAGGTACACTTGTCAACATTAGAGATGTGTCTATTGATCAAATTATGTAGATGTTCAATATCAAAAACCCAATGGCCGTTCCCATCTTTCAGCTTAAGAACTTTGTTACTACGATTCCTCTTGTGGGAATAAGTGATCAGAAAGTCAATTAGATTGGCGGTTTTGAAAACTATTCAAACGATTTTTATTTAAGTAATATTGACATGATAAATATGGTAAGTATTTATTTTTAATATATGTGTCTGTTGTGCTTACCAATTACGTTAAGCATCGCTTTAACGTCATAACAGATACCTTAGAAAAGACCTTTATCCAATGCGGGCTTAATATATCGCATAGGTTTTGGGCTTATAATCATCCAATAGGAGTGTGCTAGACTTGAATGCATGTGATTCATTCTGAATGCATATTTAATATTCAAAATTAACCAAGCATGCAAAACACTAATTAATGAGGTATCGAGCTTAATTAATTAGCTTTCACTTGGATGGTTTAAGTAAATATTATGCTCATTAGTGGATTGAAAGACAAATAGTTTGGTTAAATCCGAACCTTCCATCCACAGTAATGTAGTGTGGATGCTACCTCCCCATTTCGTGGTCCCATGAGTCGTCGAACAATCTGAATGGAGAACTATACTATTATCGTGAAAAAAATACAATATTATCACGTTTCCCTATTTCACATGTCGTAGGGGGCGACAGTAGAGATATTCATTTAGTTGATGGGTTGGGCCAAGCGATGAATAATATGGTTCGTTTGGAGTCCTCAAGATCAGATGAAGCAACAAGGCAAAACGACTTGGGAATCTCATTTGATGAGAATGGTAATGACTATCTCCCATAAAGTAATTTTCCTGTGAATTGCAAAAGCAGGGCATGGAGAATTGCGTTTTGTTAGAATAGGTGACTAGAAAGCTAATTGGATTAGTTGTTTTCTATTCTTCAATCTTTATTATTTCAGTTTCGACAATTGAGTTAGGCCATTATTTTTCATCTACCAAATTACATATTACACCCCTGTATTTTTCACAAATAGTTCAAAATTCCCCTATGTTTTAAAAATAAGCAAATTCCTATCGATTTAATAATATAAATACATTTAGTTCAAATGTATTAAATCAATTATAGTATTTAATACAAATAATATTTAAATTTAAATTTTTTATTTTTTAGTTTTTATATGAATATTTAATGTTAAATCATTTTTTTTATTTTTCAAAAAACAAATAACTTTTTTAATTTATTAAAAACTGAAAAATTAAAAACAAAATAGGCTACGGGGACATGATGATCACCTTCGCCTAAATTTTTCCTGGCAAATCTATTTTGAGTAACCGTCACGTCGTGGTCGTCGTTAGCTTGATTTAACGCTGAGGAACAAATATGCTGAAAATACAAAGAGATTTTTTGGTGAAGTTTTAAGATACGTGGAGCAAAATGCAATTTAGCCTTTTTCATTGGGTTTCTTTCCGGTACTAAAATTATTGGCATAGTATATATTTGGGTGTTAAGGGCTTTTCCAGTTTTGCATAATAAGATTATCACAAGTTTTGACTAAACAATATTAAAGAGAGTTTTTACCGGGGAATGGGATGTTTATGATTACTTCTTTTTGTAATGAAAATATGTAAGTTCTAAAAACAATTGTAAGTTAAACAATATCAAAAGTTGAAATATTAGAAAATAAAAGTGAAAGTAGGAAGAAATTGAAGTTGGATTATCTGAGAAAACAATTTAATATAAATAAAAATTAATTACACTTAGATTCCTTTTAAAAATATAAAATTATATTTTTTCTAAAGAAATTAAAATTATACTTACAACCCTCTGAAAATTTAGTGTTTGTATATGTACCTTTTCGTTAGGGTTTGGACGAAACATGCTGACATTAGCAAAAAAATTACATAAATTCTCAATTTGACCCCTTATTCAACATTATTATGTAATAATTTTACGCTTATAAGGGGAAAATATAATGATGTTAATCTCACTTTATATATATTGTATTTATTCCATTATAAGCATAAAAATATACATGAGAATTCTAAATGAGGGACATAAATGTCCTTCCAAACCTTAAGAGAAGATAGTTAAGTGTAAATGAAGAATTTTTTGGTGCAAGTGTAATTTAAATTTTTTTTAAAATAGTATAGTTTCATTTTTTTAGAAAGAATTTAAGTATAATTAACGCTATCAGTAATTCTATCCATAACCTGCAAACCTAACAGGAGGTTGTTTATAACACTTGGCTTACATTAACTTAACTAAAAACAATTCAAAAACAAAAATAGTAAATTTTAAATTCTTTTCAATTTATTTTTAACAATAAATTAATAAATACTCATTTTGAACAATTGCAACATGATCAATAACTTTGAGGCCCCATGAACTCAGGTCATGGGTTTGAATCCCGTAATTCTTGTGAGATGTTGTTTTATTACATTGTAGGTATTGTCTATTATAATAATATGTGTTGATTAAATTTAATTTATCTGATATTTTGATCAATATATGATTATTATAATGATTTTTGTTAGATCATTATAATAAATTTACTTCAATTAAAAAACAAAAAAACCATGAACAATAACTCCACTAATTCAAGATGCCTCGGGGAAACATGGAGTCAACTCTCACAAACGGATTAATATTTTTTAATATTTGGTGATTTAAAAATCGGTGGTACTTACCAGCTCCCATTCGGAAGTCCAAGAGAATATTTGTACTCTGGATCCGGACAGGGACAGGGCAACAGGAGGAGGCCCACGTCGGATTTGGTAGCACAGCCGGCCACCTTGACAGATACTCCTACTGTCAAACATAGTGTGGGCTGGTGGGGAGCTCACTCCAACCCTATTTCAGACCTGAATTGTCTGTATTATTATCTTCAGACGTAATTACTACTCTCTAAAACATTTATTTAAAACTCTAAATCTTTGATATGTTCTGCAGATCAACACCATGGTTGTTGAAAACCAAAGAACAAAAACATGTGGGGCACCATGGGGCCTGAACTCCCTCCACTCAGTCAAATACCAAGATTTGCAAAACCCACACGGGGAATGGAGTGGATAAAGGCCGTCCACTTGTCTCTTGGATTACCAATTCTATTTCAGGCAAAATTTTTGCATAAATCTTTCACGCCGGTGACATAATTAATCCCCCCGTCTTTCACGTTTCTTATACTTATTTTATGCTTGGGTTCTGGCTGTTTCTTTTTCTTCATCAGCTTTCCGTGTCATTTCGCAGGCAGCTTCAGTGATAGTACAATTGGCCCCACTGCAGCTACCGCTCCGCACCTCCATCCCCTCCCTTTTAATTGCATCCGTTCGTGAACAAGATTCAGCCCTTAATTGGTTGATTGCACAGCTAATTAATTAACTCAATCGTGATGGGGTTCGTGAAGTTCCTCAAGTTTCTGAAGCTCAAGGTGAGGTGCAAAAGAGTCGCCGACAGAGTTGCTTCTGTTGATCATGAGGAAGATGCGGGAGATGCTCGCAAGCAGATATGTAAGGGGATGCCGATGTTATTCTCTTGGGATGATATTGAGAGGTGCACCATGGATTTCTCTCTCGTCATTGGATATGGAGGCTTCAGCACTGTTTATCTTGCTCAGTTCCCGGATTCATCGTCGGCCGCCGTCAAGATTCAGTGCAGCAGCGAGCGTCTTAATGAAGCCTACAAGCAGGAACTGGAGATCCTGCTCCATGTCCACCACCCTAATATTGTCAAGCTGCTTGGTCATTGTGATGATCGAGGTATATAGATTTGTATATGTGTGTCATCAGGCCACCTTTCTTGGTTTGTCTGTTTTTATTGTCAACAGAAACCTGATTTCTTTTGATCGATTGCAGACGAAGGCGTACTGGTAATGGAGTATGTGCCGAATGGAAATTTGCAAGAGAAACTGCACGGCTCAAATACGCTTCTTCCATGGAAGAAACGCATGGCCATAGCATTCCAATTGGCTCAGGCCATAGAGTATCTCCACGACAAATGCGGCCTGCAAATTGTCCACGGAGACATCAAAGCTTCAAATATATTGCTGGACGAGCAGCTGAATTGCAAGCTATGCGATTTTGGGTCTGCAAAGATGGGATTTTCTTCGTTAGTACTACAGCCATCAAGTCCCACGGCGAGGAGAAATCGGATAATGATGCTGGGCTCTCCAGGCTACACGGATCCTCACTATTTGAGAACCGGGCTCGCCACCAAAAAGAATGATGTTTACAGCTTCGGTGTGATAGTCTTGGAACTTATAACTGGAATGGAAGCCTTTAACCCGTCGAGCGGGGAGAGACTGACAACTAAGGTTGAACTGCTACTGCGGAACTTGGAGAAAGTTGGGGAAATAGTGGATCCACGTCTCCGTGGGGATTTTGACTTGGAAGAAGCCAAAGCCATGGCATCCCTCTCGGCTATGTGCCTTTGTGACATCCCCAGCCTTCGGCCTTGTGCGTCTGACATCTTGGCTACCATGCGAAACAAAATTCCCTCCGTGTGCTAGAAAAATCTGGTTCTGTTCAACCAGCTTCGATCGTGTCGATGACTCCTGGATTGCTGTACGTAGTTAGGCAGCTCGTGGACACTGTGTAAATTCAGTCCCGGCATATTTACAACGCATGCGATCAACCGCGCAAATATACATGAAATATATATACATTTTCTTTTGTCTTCAACACTTCATACTTTTTCTTTAATTGAAATATCAAGGCACATCATGAAGATACAAGCTCGTTGGATATCATTTTTGCTTTCTAAATACTCTAATCGATCGAAAAGTTTCTAATATATGGAGGCATTGGATAGTTACTCGAATCTTTGACAAGCTGATAGGATTAGTCCTTAGTTCATTAAAAAAAGATAATTATCGCTTTTGATACTAGAATTCTGGGCGAGTGTCGTTTTGTATCATAAAATAGAAAAATATGTTTTTTTGGTCCCAAAGATCACATGCCCATCAGTTGCCATTAAGTGCTGTTAATTTGACTATAGAGACCCTGTTCAATTGTACTAAAAAAATATTATGACTAATTTTGACCACAAATTATTAAAAAAAAAAAAAGTTAGAGAAATAAAAATGTTTGGAAAATTTATTTATATATATATATATATAGCTGTAAAATTATAATTATTTGTATTTCAGATAATTTTTAGGATCTTTTTATTAGTTTTTAAAATTACACTATTATTTGGTTTGAAAATACTTTAATGACCACAAACTATGAGAAGTATTTTTTTTAAATTAAAAAATATTTATATTTGAGATAAATTCTAGGATCTTTTTACTTTTTTTTGAAATTAAATTATTTTTTTTAAAAAAATATTCTAATAAAATTTGACCAGAAAATATAATAAATAAATTTTATTTCTTAAACATAAAAATATTATAAAAATTATATTTTAATTTATATAATAAAATGCTTTTTAGTTTATAATTATTTATATCTGAGATAAATACTAGCATCTTTTTATTAGTTTTTAAAATTAAATTATTATTTATTCTGAAAATATTAGAGAAACTTTATTAAAACTATTATAAAAATAATAAAAAGATACTAGAATTTATTGCAATATACATAATTATAATTTAAAAATTTTCATTCTTTTATTATCATTTGTTGTAAATATTAAAATATTTTCAAAACAAATAGTAATTTATTCTTAAAAATAATAAAAAAAGATACTAAAATTTATCTCATGAAAAATAATTATAATTTAACAAAATTTATTTTTATATAAAAATAACATTTATCTAATACTTTTGGTTTAAAAAGTAAATTCTATTTCTTATAGTTTGTTGTTAAATATTAAAATATTTTCAGATCAAATAATAATTCAATTTCAAAAAATAGTAGTAAGATCATAGAAATTATCTAAAATTTAATAATTGTAATTTTTAATTTATTTTATTATATATATTAAGCTAAAATTTCTCTAATACAGTAAAACCTTTATAAATTAATAAACTCTCTAAAATAATAAAATTTTCCAGTCCCGATTTGGGCCTTTGTAAAAAATAATCAAATTCGATAAGATAATAATTTTTTGAAAAATTCTTTTATAAATATTAAGTCCCATTAAAACTTTAAATTAATACTTCATAAATATTACAAGTATAAATATTATGGTAATTTGCTAAAATATGAATTTATTGTTACTTGATTTTTCTTAAAATTTAAATCTAATTGGATTTCATCCCTAACTTTTTTAGTTGCAGCCAAGAGTTCCGATGTCGAGTTCTCTAGCTGCAACAAAAAATTGTGAAGAGTTATTGTCACGCTCAAAGCCTCCTTTCTCGTGACTAGTTCCAACGATATTGAATCATCTTCAGCTTCATCATTAGTAGGATCTTCAATAATATCAGCAACAATTTCCTCTAAACTTTGAACCATTGAACATTCATCATTTTTATCCGGATAGTCCACCAATTTGTTGACATCCATTTTATTGTGATAACCAACATCCTGACCATATTTTTAAGCTCGTGTAGGCTTTCTTCAAAGATTGTCTCACTTGAGTCGCTTGAGATTTCTTCATTTGAATGAATTTTGCAGTGCCGAAAGCAATTTGCTATTAACACTTGAGAAACATTGGTTGTCCAAGCGGAGATTGCAAAATTGATGGCATCTAAAACATAAATCTTTTTAGGATTAGGTAACCCCAACTCATGACCTTCCAGTAGATTTTTGTAGAATCTCCTACGATACTGCATCTTGAAAGCTCTAATTATTCTTACATTACATGGTTGAATCTTTGATGTCATGTTAGGTGGCAAAAAAAACAACTCAACATTCTATAACCCTTCAATATTTTTTGAATGGGCTGGACAATTGTCAACCATCAACAAGATTCTTTTGCCATTCATTTTGTGATCAAACCAGCATACATATTCATCTAAAAGCACACTAGTCATCCATGCCATCTTGTTGGCACGATAATGACAATTGATGCTGCTCATGTTAATATTTATGAAGCAACGTGGCTTTGCATATTTTTCAATAATCCACAAAGGAATTTTTTCCGGACCATCCTCGTTGCAACAAATAAAAATTTTAAGCCTCTCTTTGTCTTGCTTTCTTCCCTCAAATTGCTTGGTTGCAAGAGAGTGATCAGCTTGTAACGAGTAAAGCAGACCAATTTTCCAAATTAAAAACATTCTTTATGGAAAATTGGTTTAAGCTACTATGGACGTAAAAAACAAATTTCTCAAAATGATTTTACTTTTGTGCTCTGCAACTTATTTTTTTGTTTTTTATATTTTCTCCACATATCATAAGTTTGGCTAATAACAATTCCAGTTTCAAAATAGATGTATTTCAATTAAATACAAAAAGATGAACTACATTTAATGCCTCCCATCAATGAGAAGCTTAACTTTTAGGAAGTTAAAGAGTTATCCAAGCAATTATAGCATGATGAATGAGATTATGGCCACATAGAGGGGATTAAGATATTAATGAAAAGTTTGCAAAAAGACTACTTTACCCTTGACAAAGTTTCCATCTGTATATACATCCTAAGAGAAGAGGGGCGAAAGAGTAAAAATTCAATACTTGCCTTACTTAATTGGTTAGTATAAAAAAGAACTCCCTTCCTAGCATAAGACGGGGATTCTTTCGGGAAAAGACCCAATATTCTCGTTAATTTTTACATAAATTGTTAGTTGAGCAATATCATAATTAAACTAGTATTAGTCTAGAAATTATTTTCTTGCAAATGGAATACAGGGCTATTGCCATATGAACTAGTGGGATTACAAGAAAATTCTTTGAGGGCTGGCCTCAAGAACTTGGGAAAACAAGTAGGATTGAATGACCAATCAACTGTTCTCGTACTCATCTTAAGAGATTTGAGTAAAGACCCTTTGAGGAAGTATGCTTAGCAGCTAAGTTGGCAAATATTATAGTTTTAGTGATATAAGGATAGGGGATTTAATATTTTTAGTCTTTTATTTTATAAAAATTTTAAAATAATTTTAAAATTAAAAAAATTCGATACACTTAATCTTTTGTTTTACGAACTTTTTAAAATGGTTCTAAAATTGAAAAAAGTCCACACACAGTAATTTCATATTCAAGTTTTCGTAAAAAAATAATAAATAAATAAAAGGTAAGGACACATGCAATGTGTATGTTCATCACTTGTGTGAGCAGTCAAGTTAACGAAAATACGTATTGCACATGTCCTAGCCGTTTAATTTTTTGACGAAGACTTGGAAATGGGACTAAATATCTCAAGCTTTTCTAATTTTAAAATTATTTTAAAAATTTTGTTAAATAAAGCACTAATTGTGTTAAGCTTTACTAATTTTGAAATTATTTTAATAATTTTATAAAAGTGTTGAATTTCTTATCTTACAAAATTAAAAATGTATTTTTGCCTTTCAAGTTTATACAATTAAGGACTCGTAATGATCAGCACAGCCCACGTTCACTATATTTAATTGTTGTGAGCTTAGGCCCAAGGCAACTTTGGGCCTACCCTTTACCTCTTGTCAAGCCCGGAGGACCCTGAACAGGGACGATCCATGTATGTTCCCAATTGGCGGATTGACCCAACCCGACCCGAACCCCAACCAAGTTGGATCCTTGGCTCCATCTCCTGGTGTCCCATGTCTTCCCTTAGTCGTAAGTTATAAAAAAATCTTTAAATTGACTTATTACTTTCTTAATGTTTTGATTTGTGTTTTGATTGTTTTGTTGTATTTTGTCGAGATAGAGAAAGAAAAATAAAAATAAATAAGTGTGTATTACATATAATATGTATGTTTGGATTTATTTTTGAAGATAATTTAAAATAAGTATTGTATGTTTAATGTAGTGTTCTTGGAGACAAAAATTACTATTTATTGGTCAAATAATTATCGAATCATGTCTTTTTTATATATATTTATGTATATATATGTGTATATATATATATATATATTTATACTAAAACAGTTTAAAATACCTAGATAAGGTATTTTTGAATAATGATAAAAAATTGGATAGTTTTGACTCGTCCCGGAGATAACTTGAAAATGAAAACAAACATAGTGTTCGATTTTTAGACTTCAGGATTATTTCCTAATTTGACCCTCAAGTGTTTTGCTGAGCAATCATCAATACGTCTGACGTGTATTGTTGATTTTAAATTTATTTTTTATTGAGAGTGTTGTCAATCTCTAGATAGTTTCATCCTTAATTAATAATAAACATTAGTAAATGTGGCACATTTTATATATATATATAAGTTTTATATAAAATTTTAAATAAAATATACACCACGAGTGCTCTTCAATTATATATAGTATAAATATAAAAAAAATAGAAAGAAGATGCCAGGACTCATCAGTATAAAAACCTGTTGAACAATGGTTGTGGGGGCAGTTATATAACCCTTATGGAAAAAATGCAAGCAAATTCGCTATAATATTATAAATGAACAAATTATCTCATATGAAAAAAAAATAGCATTTTAACCCCCTGTATTTTTTAAAATAGAACAATTTATCCCTTTATATTTTTTAAAATACAGCAATTTAACTCTTTAAACAAGGAGGTAAATTGCTTCAGTTTAAAAAGTTTAGAAGATAAATTACAATTTTTTTTCATAAAAGATAATTTATTTATTTGTAATATCATAAAAAATAAATTACATTAAACTTGAAAACGAGGCGAACACCACGAACCACGCCAGTGAAGAACGACGCGGTTCTCAGTCGCAGCACATAACCCGTTACTCTCTTCGTTCAATTTCGACGAGTGAAGAATGAATTGGCTGATTTTCTGCTCCGAAATTCTTTTCGATCAAATTATTTTCTTACACTTTTGAATTGGTTTGAAGTAAGTAAATGGGACAAAGCCCAAAATCATGTTGATGAAAGCCAATTTCGGTGTCAATTTTTGGTGAGCCTGACAAATTGGAGGCATCTCAGTATGTTTGTTTTCATTTTTAAATTATTTTTAAAATAAAATCAAAATATATTTAATATTTGTCATCATTCAAAAACACTATATTTAGGTGTTTTTTACGTGTTTTAACATAAATACATATATATATACACATACATATACAAAAATATATATAAAAAAGATATGATTTGATAATGATTCGATAATGAATAGTAATTTTTATTTCTCAAAACACAACATTAAACATGTAATACTTATTTTAAATTATCTCCAAAAATAAATCCAAACATACATACTATCTTTAACACACACTTATTTATCTTTGTTTTTCTTTCTCTAACTCCACAAAACATAACAAAACACTCAAAAAACGAATCCAAACACTATATCTATTTCTTGCATGTGTACTAATAGGAAATTGTTAATAAAACCAATTAATCAAAAGATATGGTTACTAAAAATAAATATAGTTAAAAATACTTTATACTGAGTCACACTCAAAAGTTTTTATTATTTTGGATAATTATATTTCCACTCTCTGATTTATGGTCTATTTATATAAATTATTCATATCTTTTGCATAATTACATAAACTATCTCTGACAGCCAAAATAGGGGTGGTTTGTACAATGATCTAACATTTTTAAGGGTTGTTTGTAGTTTTTCAAAAAAGTAAGGGGTAGTTTGTGTAAGTGATATTGATATTTGGTGGGCTATGTGTAATTATCTAAAATATGGGGATGATTTGTATAAACAGACTATATATCAAGAGGTGTAAATATAATTATTCCTATTATTTTTATATAATTATATTGAAAGAGAATATAAATTAAATAAATGACTGATAATAATTTCTTAAATATTTTTTTATTAATTTTAAATATGCATGAGTGGAATAATACTGGTAGAAAAATTTAAAGAGATTGTAATTTTGTGCAAAAATGAACATATTGGAGAGTGTTTTGGATAATGTACATTTTGCCAGTCGAAGGTGGTTGCGTTGATCCCCTCATCATAACTAAATCGTAGGGATAATTATGTTTACATTCTTTGATTTATCGTCTGTTTGTATAAATTATTTTTATTTTTTAGATAATTACACATACACTCATCAAAATATCATTATCACTTACACAGACCACATTTTATTTTTTTGAAATATTACACACCCACCCCCAATAAATATTAGTATCATTACACAAACCGTCCTTATTTTTTGATTGTTAGGAATAATTTTTATAATTATACAAAAAATAGGGATAATTTGTGTAAATAAATCATACATTGTAGGGTGCAAATATAATTATCCCCTAAATAGTATCACAAGCGGAAGTACACTAAATACATGTACATAATTTAAACTTTTATTGTGTTTTTTATTTAAATAAATCAAAAGAAAGCAAATTAGTGGAAATCTTATCAAAAGTATTAAAATATTTGAACTTTAAAGGTTCATATATCAAAAGCTTAGGGAGTGTATCGATTTGGGAAGCGGGGCGGAAGCATGAAAAATCAAAATAAATCGAAACAAAGCATGTAATCAAGGGATTTAATTTATTTTTAAAATTGCATATTTAAAGGTGATATTGAAACTTTTAAATAATTTGAATAATTTAGCAAAACAAAAATTTACACTTTCACATATTTAATTTTTTTAATTTTTTTTTTTTGTATTTTGTTTGCTATATTGTCTTATTATATTATTCCTACACCATTAAAAAAAATAAATTAAATGGCTATGATTAAGTAATAAAAAGATTTTTTATTTTCTTTTGCAGTCATGCAAGTTTTATTATGTGTATGAATCAATAGTTATATTACTTAGTGTGAGCATTATTAAGTTAAATATTTACCTTTTTTTATTGGTATTTTAAAAAAAAAGTAAATTTGAAATATAGCAACCCTAATAAAATTTATTATTTTTGTGGAAAAATAATTATTATTGACAAACAACAACTGCAAATACAAAAATGGTTTCTTTTTATGACATGCGGACAAAGTGGCCTTTAATGAATTAAGTTTGTTTTAGAAGCAATTTCTTTTCAAACACTACCCAATTTAGCTTTTATTTACTTTTCATTATTTTTTACAAACACTATCCACTTCTGATTGTGCTGCAACTTTAAATCTCTACAAAAATTACTTCTCCGAAAATAGTCATAATATTTGAATTCGTTTTTGGAGTGTTTTGTTGTGTTTTATGGAGATAGAGATAGCATGTGTTAGAGATATCATGTATGTTTGGATTTGTTTTTGGAGATAATTTAAAATAAATATTGTATGTTTAATGTTTTGTTTTGGGAGACCAAAATTACTGTTCATTATCAAATCATATATTTTTTATATATATTTATATATATTTGTGTGTGTATATATATATACATGTATTTATGTCAAAATAATTAAAAATATCAAAATAAGGTGTTTTTGTACAATGACAAATATTGGGTATGTTTTGACTTATTCTAGAGATAACTTGAAAATGAAAACAAGCACAGTGAGTAGTTTTCGCAAACACTTCCATAGCAGAGATACGGATAGCAAATCACACGTATAATCAAGAATTAACTTAGTAACTTAACAATTTCTTGAATAATCATTAACTTCTAATTATTCACGTAAAATCGTGATGGTAGAGTTGACGAATATTCATAGGCGAGCAATAACTGGTATCCCCATCCAGTAATCTCTCAGCCACAATGAGATTTGCAGCTTCCGTGGGATGATATGCGTCCCAGAAGACATACGCTTTTCGATCATCACACAGCGCAGAAGTCGTGGTCGCGTCTTTCCCTTTGTAGCAAAGGAATGGCGGGACGTAACCCCCACAACAAGGGCCTTCACTGTTCTCAAATCCTGCCGTAAAAAATATTTAAGAGTGACCTTAATATTTTGGAAAATAGGCATCTAATCCCCTTCACCTTGTTGTGTTCTTGATTTGTGCAATTTACAACTGATTTTTTTTATATTTTGATTTGGATAAAATTTATTTTATCCCTATTTACTAATAATAAAAGTTTAAATATTCGACTAGTACTTAATTTTATTTTCTTTCCAACCCCAACCCACCTTATTTTTGGAGTGTCGGGATTGGAGATAAAATAAAATAAAGCACGCTTGGTGAATATTTGAGTTTTTATAATTAATAATTAGAGCGGAATAAAATAATAAATCATTTGTCGGTCAAAACATGAAAATCACTTATATACTACATAATTAAATATAAGAAAAAATGCAAGCAACTCTCCTGTGATATAACCAATGAGCAAATTACTCTTTATGAAAAAAAATATAGCAGTTTACTTGTCATGTATTTTCTAAAATACAACAATTTACTCCCCCTCTGTATTTTTCAAAATGAAGCAATTTACCTCCCTAAATTGCTGCATTTTAAAAAGTATAGGGGAGTTTATTGTTTTTTTTAAAATATAAGAGGGTAATTTGCTCATTTATAATATCAGAGGGGAGTAAATTGCATTAAGCCCTAACACAACCATGTGGAGGGGGTAAGATGTTTTGTTTTTCCTTCAGTTCATGGGGATTTTGTGCCTGTTTCATTTGTGTAAGATCAGCTTGCCCATGTACAAATTCAGTGCAAAATCAAGATTGAAGAATTAATCGTGTGATTCTCAGCTCACCGTAATCACGATGGTTGGTGATGATCTCAGTGAAAATGTGGTAGGAATTGGCGTAGAGAAAGATAGCACTAGGCCCCAAGTGGAGGTTCATTTGATGAAGCTCATGTTTGAGTTTGAGATTGTAGGCGGTGGCGAAGGCGTTTACCGCAGCGGAGCATTGGCCGCTTGGAACAAGGTTGATGGCGCGAATGAAGGGTATGCATCCCAGAGGTCCCAGGCCGACCACGACAAGCTTCCGAGCCCCTAATGCGTGCAGCCGCTTAACACACAGCACATACACACACAATTTAAATAATGGAAAAACTTCAGGTCCATGTGATAATAGAAATGTTAACAAAACTCCTATAAAAATTAAAGTATCAAATATCCCTTTGTAATTCAAAATAAAGTTAAAAAAAATCCCTTCGTACGAAAATTGAGCCACACGCTTTGACTGCAAATTGACTATGAAAGTACCATTTTTGCCCTTCTCTCACATCTAATATTACATATATTTATTAATAATAAAATACTTTTATATAATAATTATTTAATTAGTTATATAATAAAATATTATTTTTTAATTAAATTAATTAAAAATTAATTTATATATTTACAAAAAGCACAACGACGGTGACTGCTGAAGTGAAGGGCGCAACCACACCCTCCTCACCCTTGGGCAACGGCCATCTCCCATCCAGCAAAGACGATCGCATCGCCCAGATGGGTTGGTGGAGGGTGGGAAGGGGAGGGGGGAGGGCAGGATTGGGGGAGGGGGTGAAGCAGGTGGAGTTGGGTTATATTATTATTTTAATTTTTTTATAAATTATAATTATATATCATAAGTATATTTTAGTAGTTATAAATTATATATATTATAATTAAAATAATTATATATTAATAGATCTAGTTTGACCTGTTGACTAGAAGGGGTATTTTAGTCATTATTTCTAAAAAAATAGGTTCAAGTTGATCAGGGGGCAGTGTGATTTTTTATATTAAAAATTTTATAGAGAATTTTTTGATATTTTTACATATCACGGGGGGTGAAAATGAATTTAACCCTTTAAATAATACATAAATCAGCAAAATCTACATAAAAGGTTGTGTTTTCATTTTCAATTTTAAGCAAAAAATGTAAGTTTTCCAATTTTGTATAAATTTTTGTCTGAAAATAAAAATATGTTTGGGATTTAACGCAATTTACGGTCCTGTGATATTGCAAATGAGTAAATTATTTCCTATGAAAAAATAATAGCAATTTACCTCCATATATTTTTTAAAATGAAGCAATTTAGCTCCCTATTTAAGGAGGTAAATTGCTTCATTTTGAAAAATACACAGGGTGGTGAATTGCTGTAATTTTAAAAATACTGGGAAATAAATTGCTAATATTTTTTTTCATAGGGAGGTAATTTGCTCTTTTCAATAGCACAAGGGAGTTGCTTCCAAGTTTTTTCAATATGTCTGGAATAGTTAATAAGATTGCATTTTATGTTATTAGGGTTGTCAGATCAATATATTTTTTTATAATGCAACAATTTTTTTAGCCCCCTGTGTTTTTTATAATGAAAGCAATTTACCTCCTTAGATAGAGAGGTCAATTGCTCTAGTTTATAAAGTACCGAGAAGTAAGTTGCTGTTTTTTTTTTTAATTATAGAACAGTAATTTACTCATTTACAATATCATAGAAGGTAAATCGCATTAAACCTGCGTACTATATATAGATATGTTACCTTAAGCTGCATGGTGAAATTGGAAAGCATGAAATCTTGGAACACAGACGGAGATACACTGCCACCCAGAAATGGAATGGACTGCTGAAAATAATTTATAACATCGTTGGAGCCGATTGCTACAGAGAAAATTGCATCCTTCAAGAGATTGGTTGTTCTGTTTTCTCCCACAACACTCACCATGTACTCTCTCGTTCTTGCAAAATTGCTTACTTGCTCATTCAACGGCACTCTCCCGATCTGCAACACAAATTTACTATCCCCAATTAATTATATATATCTAGTAAAATTTTGATTAAGACTTTAGGAACCTATAAACCATTTTAGAAAAATATATGAGTTTCCAATTGATTTTCAAGACTTTTGAGAACTCGTTCGACTTTGATTATTGCAAATATCCCGTAAGCTCTACAATCTTACTTTGTCCAGAAAATAATATTTCATATCTTATAAGCTCTGAAATATATTTTATAAAATATTTAAAATAAATTTTTTTTAGCAAAATATCCTCTTTTCCGAAAATGCTTCTCATTAATCTCCTGTATGCTGAAGAAATAGGCAAAATAAATTTCTTTGAATTGCCTGTTAAGTAAGCTTAACGGCGTTAAAATTTCTTTGAATTGCCTGTTATATTTTCTATTTTCTTTTAAAAAAACTAAGTAAAATTATTTAATTTTTTTAAAATTTAAAATAGTAAAAATATTAATTTTTTTAAACATATATTGGTGGTTTTAATTTTAATATTATTTATAGTAAATAATATAACCTAAAAAAATTTGATATAATTTTTTGGTATTTTGATTTTTAATTATTATATGTTATAAGTAATATAATTTATTTAGATATACTTAAATTAAATAATAATTCAATTTAGTTAATAATATATAATTTTTATAAGTGACTTTTATTTATATTCATATAATTTTTTAATTTGAAAAATGAATTTAGTATATAATATTTGTGTTTGTGATTAAATAATAAAAATTTTATATACATTTTTAGGTACTTATTTTATATATTTCATATATAAATATAACTAACTAAAATATGTTAAAGTAAAAAATTAATTAATTAACCAATAATAGATAATTTTATTAAGATATATTTAAACTAAAATATTAATTTTCTTTTATATAACCAAGTAACCGACAAAGAAAAAAAAAATAGACTTTCGCAAATATAAAATAATGTCAAAAAATATTAAAAAAAATCCACTCACATTTCAGGTGCGTCACATGCACTCTCCCTTAATTTCTAATAAATATGGGGTATTTTGCTGTGTTTTTTTATAACGCCAAAGATTTTTCATTTATAAAACTAACGATAAGAGGATTTTGCACTATTTCGCTAAAATACAAAAGATGTTATGCAATTTGTCCTACATATAACGTGTGTGTCTGTATATATATATATATAGAGAGAGAGAGAGAGAGAGTCTAGAGAGAGAGGGGAAAAAAAATACAGACAAAAAGAGTTCCTGTGGCATCCAAGATCCCGGAAGCTCCGGAAGCGTAATTAATACCAATGTCAAAGGCATCAGCAGCAGCATTAGGGCCTAAGTAGGGTTGAAGAAATGATTTGGCTCCTACACCTTCACCTGAACACACCAAATACCCAACATAACTACTAAGACTACTTTTCTGTACTTTAACTATTCACTGCCCATATTAATACACATACTTTCCACATTTTTCTTTAAATCTACCTTCCTGTCTTACGGAAAATAGTCAAACAACCTCCTTATAAAAAACAAAATAGTAATTTATCCTCTTGTGTTTTTTAAAATATAATAATTTACCTTCCTATGTTTTAGAAAATGAAGCAGTTTACCTCATTACGTAAGGAGGTAAGTTGCTTCATTTTTTAAAACATAGGGGGTAAATTGTTATTTATTTTTTATAAAGGGGTAATCTGTTCATTTCCAATATCACAAATTGAATTTTTTATTTTGCATTATATATGTTGTATCGCTTATGCTATTTGACATAAACACAATTACAAATGTATAAGATCTTCCCTTAAAGTAAATAACGTACGTAGTTTGTTTAAATATAGCATATTTATATATATGTTAATTGGAATAAAAGATTCAATATGATTTGAAATAGAAATTAAATAAGAATATATATTGCAAGATGTTGAAAGTTTTCTTTGTTTTTTTTTTTCTTCTTTTTGTTATGTTTTTAAGGAAAAGTGAGTAAAACAATTAGAAAAATATAAATCATATGAATCACTACTCATTGGTACATAATATAACTTCGACTGTATGAAATAGGGGAAGTTGCATGTTATAACTTAGGCTTACTATTTTGTCAGTTTTATTATTTATAAAATTTTCGAAGATGAAGAGGGAGTAAAACTCGATGGATATAAAATTTTTTTAGAGTCCAATTTTACTACCGTCCAAAATTGACGGAAAAGTGAAAGTATAAAGGCAAAAAAGAATATATTTTATTTTTATTTACTCTATTGCCCATATATATATGTATAATTTTCCTCCAATTGTTTTCTCTTTACAGTTGATAATACCGTACATAATCATCAGAGAAAAGATAACAAAATCACTGAAATATTATTGCGTCAAAGTCAATGATCAATATTTATTAGTAAAAATTATTATTCTTCTTTTTTGATATATAATATTTTTATTAAATAAAATTTTTAAATTTTTGATATACTAAAATTATATTAGTATAATATTAATTTGATTGTTTTCTACTACAAAATGAAGAGAATGGTTGCGCAGTAAAATTATAAAAAATAATTTTTTGGTCTCAATCTGATTTTCTCATGCCAAACAAATGATAGTATTTGAGATTTACCTCTCTTTCAATCATACCAAATAATTTGAAGTAAAATTATTATTCTTTTCTTTCCCCTCCCCATTTCACGTCTTTCCCTCCCCCTTTCACTTTTCTTTTTTCTTTCTTTTGAATCAAACGAACTCTGAAATATATAGGCTCAGACTCTGGCCACTATAAGCCAAGGCCTCCATTTATAAAAGGGGAAAAATGCAAGTAATTTCCTTGTGACATCGCAAATGAGCAAATTACACCCTTATGAAAAAACAAATAGCGACTTACCTTCCTTTATTTTTTAAAATACAACAATTTATCTCTCTATTTTTTTTAAAATGAAGTAATTTACATCCCTATATAAGAAGGTAAATTGCTTCATTTTAAAAAGTACAAAGGGATAAATTACTATATTTTTTTTCACCGAGGGTTAATGTGCTCATTTTCAATATCACATGGGGTAAATTGCTATTCACCCTTTATAAAAGTAAACATGTTACTATATTGTAATAATTATCCATCCAATCTAATATTCTCGAACCGGTCTACATTTTAAACTACTTCAACCTCAGTTTTATTGTTACAGAACGAAAACATAACGTACAATGAAAGTGCCTGATGAAATTGAACTTATACCTACAATATCGGCTATGGTGCGGCCGTTGGTGAACCTTCCAGTAGGGCGGCCGCCGGAAGGAGCGAAATCGATGCCGTAAGGAGGAGAATCCGCCTTAGACAACGTAAACAGGTAGTTGTTGTTGCCTGCATCAACAAGGGAGTCTCCGAACAGAAACGAAGTGAAACAAAAGCAAGGAGATAGCTGAAAATGCAAGAACAATATGAGGAGGGAAAATGTGGAAGGTAGCATTATTTCATGTGTGATGAAGCTTATGTTGCATGCAGCTTTTATTCTCAAGATAAAAGAGGGGAAGAATTGCATTTGCATGACCTGCCAGGACAAGGTAGACCGTTGAAGAGTTCAATGGGAATTGGTCCAAGAATCAACGTAACTAATCTCATTCACATGTACAATTAGTGTCTTAGAGTTTTTTTTTTTTTGTCTTTTTAGAAAAATTAAAGTGTTTGTTTATTATTCTTGGTAAAATTTTCGGGTTCGATAGATAGTTATATTCAATGCACAGTACATCAAGTAGGTAGATAATCAGTACATACCTTATCTTCTAAATTTAAGGAATGCGTGTCATTTATTTCTACGCGCAATATATAAAAGCGTTGATTATAGCATGTGTAGGAAAACAATGGATAAATGACAATTCAATCTCCCATAAATAAATAAGAGTAAATATCTACACCTCTTGAACTTTAACATAATTATAAATACATTCCTATTAGATTGAAAATTACAATTATTCCCTGTGAGGTTTGTAAAGTATTACGATGCTTGTCGGAAAAGTATATAGCTACAAAAAATACCCTCACTTTGTCCGTTCCAAAAATAAGAAAAGAACAAGAAAAAAAATAATTTATTTAAGAAAGACCCAAAATTCCTCGTATAAAAATACTATTTTGGCTCCAAAACCCATCATCTATCTGTTTCTCTCTGCAAACTCAAATAACTGTTATGTCCATAGCTGATGGAAGAAGATGCAATCCTCACCATCCATCTAAACACAAATTCAACCGTTGGATGAAAGGATTACGTAAAGAACCAGACGGTGTCATTTCGATTATTAAAAGAGGAAATCAGGTCGATCGGTGCGACGTCGTTCAGTTGGGGGTACCACGCGCCATCCAACTGCTCTAGATTAAAGTATTCGAAGGCTCGCACACCTTCTACTTCAACAAACCTGCTTCGCACTCGAATGGCAACTGCACCACTTTTAGATATTATTCTCTGTAATTTCAACCCAATTAAGATTCCCTCTTTTTATAACGGTTAGGGTTATTATTTCCAGCTCTATATATAGCTTGGTTGTAAAGATTGTAAAATTACCTGCAGCAGCTTGGCCTTGAATTAGATCATGTAGCTGGAGTTTTCTACAGAATGAAGAAGGAGGAAGAAGGTCTACAGTAGCAGAAGTTCTCGCATTCCGCTTTTGTACCACGACTTATGTTTAATAAGTTAGAATACGTTTCTTTATAGCCGTTGGTTATTCTCTCCTGTTTACTTATAAAAGCGCTGTCACGCTTTGTAGGTTAGAAAGCCGTTTTTTAGTTTTCAGTAGTTATTTCTGTTAGCCTTGTATATATGAGAGGCCTTCGTCCTCTTCAGAAAAAGAACTGTAACACAGACCAAACTATTCTTGTTTCTTGAATGAATTTCAGTTGATTTGTTTCCATGGCTTCCCTGCGCACCAATCTCCATAATTTTACATGGTATCAGAGCCATCATTGATGGTCTCTAATTACCTCTTCTTTCCTTTTTCTCCTACTGATATACACGTTTCCAGAAATTTCCTTTGTCCCTTAATTGAAATAAGCCATGAGATAAGAATCAGAGAACTTCAAGATTCATCACAGTGAAAACCCAAGATTAAGCCTGGTTACAAATCTTCTGGATGGAACGAATTTTCTTTCCTGGAGTAGATAAGTCAAATTAACCCTGGGGGTTAAAATGAAGATGGGCTTCATTACCGGAGAAGCTGTCAAACCTACAGAGGGTGGAAAAGAACTCGAACAGTGGATAAGATGCGATAATCTGGTAACATGTTGGATATTGAACTCAATATCCAAGGATATAGTCAAAAGTTTTATGTATACTAAAACTTCAAGAGATCTGTGGATTGAGTTGGAAACAAGGTTTGGACAAAGCAACGGTCCAATGATATATAGGCTAAAGAGGGAGATGATTTCAGTCACTCAAGGCACCCTGTCTGTATCTGCTTATTTCAGCAAATTAAAGAAAATATGGGATGAGTTGGATAATGTTGTACCAACTCCAGAATGCAGCTGCGGTGCAATGAAGGTCATTTCAGAAATGAAAGAGTTAGACCAGCTGATGCAGTTCTTGGTAGGATTGAATGAAGCCTTTGATCAAACAAGAAATCAAATCTTGATGATGGACCCACTCCCAAACACGAGCAGAGCTTACTCCATGGTGCTGAAAATGGAAAGCCAAAGGGACATCACTCCCAGCAATGTGTGCCCACCACAAAATATGGCAATGCAAGTCATAATAACCTTTGAAAAACCAAAGGGATTTCGGAAAAGAAGAAACAACATTGACAAAAAATCCCAGATTTGTAAGCAATGTGGCAAGGCTGGACACACAAAGGAGGTTTGCTTTGAAATCTATGGCTTTCCAGATTGGTACAAGAAACTGATTGAACAAAGGAAAGGGAACAACAGAGCCTTGGTAGCTGCAGATTCTACAGAACAAGTACATAATGCAACCAATGAGGGGACTGTTGCTGAGATAGTGAGAACCGAACTCCAGAAATATTTTGGAGGAATGGAACATGAGCATCTACAAATAACAGCATTACAGGAGCTGAATATACTGGTAAATGTTCTAAAACTTCTTTGGTCAACAAGCTATGTTCCAACTTATGGGTTATAGACAGTGGTGCTACCACACACATGTCTAATAATCTGGTTGTTTTTGACAAACATTATACTAACAAGACTAATTCATCTATTCATCTTGCAGATGGTACACAACACTCTGTCATTAAGGCAGGGAACATACTTTTATTTGATAAAATTCCTTTATATGATGTTGCTTATGTTCCTAAATTGAGGTTTAATCTTCTTTCTGTTAGCAAGTTATGCAGCAAATCTGATATTATTTTGAAGTTCTTCCCCACCTATTGTGTAATGCAGGACCAGAGGACTAAACAAATCCTCGGAGTAGGGAGCCTAATAGGCAAGCTATACATCCTTGACAACCACTCTATGCAACAAGAACATATAGATAAAATTCTAGCTTCAGACACTGATCTTAGCTTGAATGTATCTAGCACGAATTATGAAGTATGGCATAGAAGGCTAGGCCACATTTCTGACAATCTAATGGTTCACATTGGTTTAATGAAAGGAAACAGTAGCTCCACACAAATCTGTGACATTTGTCCCCAAGCAAAACAACAAAAACTGCCCTTTCCCTTAAGTGATTCTTGCTCTAAAAATGTCTTTGATCTTATACACGTAGATTTATGGGGACCATACAATGAATTTTCTTTATCTAAATGTTCTTATTTCCTCACTATTGTAGATGATTTAAGTAGATGCACTTGGACATTTCTGATGAAGTTTAAATCTCAAACTGCTAGCATTTTTATTGATTTCCATAGAATGGTTATGACACAATTTGATAAAAGAATAAAGATTATAAGAACTGATAATGGTACTGAGTTTCAAAGTGCACAATGTCAAGATTTCTTTAAAAGGGAAGGCATTATACATCAAACATCATGCACTTATACACCACAACAAAATGGGATAGTTGAAAGAAAACATAAACACCTACTTCAAGTAGCTAGATCACTTATATTTCAATCGAATTTACCCAAAATGTTTTGGACAGATGTTATCCTTGCAGCCACTTATATCATAAACAGAATCCCTACACCCCTTCTAAAATGGAAAACTCCTTATGAGATATTATATAAGAAGCCTGTCAATTACAACCATTTTAGAACCTTTAGATGCCTATGTTTTGCCACTAATAATTTTCCTAATAAATCTAAATTTGATTCTAGAGCTTCTAAATGTGTTATGATAGGATATGCTAACAATCAAAAGGGCTATAGACTTTATGATATCAAGAAAGGAGAAACCATAGTATCTAGAGATGTTACTTTTTAAGAACATGTTTTTCCATATGTAGGACAACAGGCTGATCCTATAACTTGCTCTATACCTGCATTAGATTCTGACATTGACTTATTGGATAATGAAGATGATTCAGCTGATAATAATGATCCTCCACCTCATCCATTACAGGAACAGACCTTAACTACAGAACCTGAACTTATGCACTTAGAAGATCATCTAGGACCATTACTAGACCTGCAAGATTGCAGGATTTTATATGTTCTCAGGTTTCAGAACAACCGGACCTATTGACTGCTACTTATACTACAGACATGCATGCTTGCCTCTTCACATGAACAAGAACCAAGGACTTACAACCAAGCTATTAAGAGAAAAGAGTGGAAAGAAGCCATGAAAACAGAGTTGGATGCTTTAGAAAAGAATAATACATTGGACATTGTTAAATTACCTAATAACAAGAGAACAATAGGTTGTAAATGGGTCTATAAACTCAAGCTTAACTCAGATGGCACCATTGATAGATATAAGGCCAGATTAGTAGCAAAAGGGTATAACCAAATACCTGGTATTGATTTTTTAGATAGCTTTTCACCTGTAGCTAAAACTGTCACAGTTAGGACTTTATTAGCTGTAACTACCAAACTTGATTGGCATGTTCATCAGTTAGATATTAATAATGCCTTCCTACATGGCTATATTGATGAAGAATTATACATGCAAGCACCTGAAGGATATGATATTGAAAATGATCATGTCTGTAAACTGAAAATGTCTATATATGGCTTAAAACAAGCCTCTAGACAGTGGAATCATGAATTCACCTCCAAACTAGAAGCTTATGGTTTTGTACAATCCAAGTATGATTATTGTTTGTTCACTAAAACCACTTCTACTGGCCTATATTGTCTACTTGTATATGTAGATGATGTTTTAGTGACAGGATCTTCAGAAGATGAAATCATAGAAATAAAGCAATATCTGGACAGAACCTTCACCATCAAGGACTTGGGCGCAGCCAGATACTTCTTGGGGCTTGAAATTGCAAGGTCGAAGACAGGTATGTCTGTTACACAAACAAAATACATTACTGACATTATTAAAGATGCAGGAATGGAGCATACAAAAGTAGTAGCTACACCACTACCTTGTGGAATAAAATTGAGTGAGCATGAAGGAGAACAATTGGAGGATCCAGAGAAATATAGAAGATTGCTTGGGAAATTACTTTACTTGGGATTCAGCAGGCCGGACATATGCTTTGCCACACAACAATTGAGCCAATTCATGCAACACCCTCGTCAACAACATTGGAATGCTGCTGTACATCTAGTCAAATACTTGAAGGGAACTTTGCATAGAGGGTTACATTTTCCAGCTGCTCAGAACTTTGATTTAACATCTTACTGTGATGCAGATTGGGCTACCTGTAAAGATACAAGAAGATCAGTAAGTGGATTTTGCATATTTTTGGGTGGAAGTCTGATTTCCTTGAAGACCAAGAAGCAGGCAACTGTATCTCGATCCACTGCAGAGGCAGAGTATAGGTGTATGGCATCTACAACATGTGAGATAATTTGGATACATAACTTACTTGGAGAGTTTCAAATCAAAGTGCCAACACCTATCCCCTTCTTCTGTGATAAGCAGTCTGCTCTTCATATTACGGCGAATCCCGTGTTCCATTAACGCACAAAGCATCTAGAAATTGATTGCCGCATAGTACGTGACAAGTATAAAGAGGGATTCTTAGCTCCTCAACATATAGCTTCAAGGAATCAGGTTGCGGATATTTTCACTAAGGCACTCCCAGGACTAAGCTTTGCATCTTTTGTTTTCAAGTTAGGACTTATCAATGTCTTGATGAGTCCAACTTAAGGGGAGGCTGTAAAATTACCTGCAGCAGCTTGGCCCTGAATCAGATCAAGTAGCTGGAGTTTTCTGCAGAATAAAGAAGGAGGAAGAAGGTGTATAGTAGCAGAAGTTGTTCTCGCATTCCGCTCTTGTACCACGACTTATGTTTAATAAGTTAGAATACGTTTCTTTATAGCCGTTGGTTATTCTCTCCTGTTTACTTATAAAAGCGCTATCACGCTTTGTAGGTTAGAAAGCCGTTTTTTAGTTTTCAGCACTTATTTCTGTTAGCCTTGTATATATGAGAGGCCTTCGTCCTCTTTAGAAAAAGAACTGTAACACAGACCAAACTATTCTTGTTTCTTGAATGAATTTCAGTTGATTTTTTTCCATGGTTTCCCTGCGCACCAATCTCCATAATTTTACAAAGATCTATTCCGACAAGTAATGAATCAGCCGTTTTCTAAGTTTCAGCTTTATGCAATCTTTTTTATAAATCATTACATTTGGTATCAGAGCGGGCTTTCCTCGGCCTCTCATTTTTTTTTCCAATCAAATGGCAGATGGTACGCGCATGAAAGAAATCATGGAAACTCAAACGAAATAAGAACTTTGGTTAATGGAAGAAAAATCGAAACAACAGGTCTATGAGCAGCAAGTTCAAGCTCAGTTTGATAGTATGATGAGTATTCAAGCAGGGTTACAAAATTCATACTTTGAATTAGTGGATAGACAAAACGCCATCCAACTTCAATTGCAAAGTGTGAATGACAAAATCAACACAACACCAGGGGGAAGTCAGTACTAGGAGAAGCCCCTGCAGCTCCTAAAGAATGGACCCCCACCTCTGAAGCTGACTCTGATTTCTCAGGAGGCTCACGAAGCCGTTTTTCCCTCTATCTCCAACATTGAATTCCCAAATTTTAATGGTGATGAACCTAGAGGATGGATTAGGAAATGCAGTGGTACTTTCAGACTTTATAGACCATAAGGGAGGACTAATGAGTTTCTTTCGCCTCTATTCACCTTGAAGGTCGAGCAGTGCTTTGGCTTCAAGGTGTAGGGTATCAACCCCGTGGTATCTCCTTTACACAAAGTAACCTAACCAACTATTACAGAGATCTGGAGTGGGTAACTCCTTAATATTACAGACCAAGAATAAATTATAGATCTTAATGAATGATAACAGAAATATAACAAATAAATGAATAACAAAGACTTTGTTTGAAAGTGGTTTAGGATAATGCCAGATCCAAATAATATATGGACACAGTCACAAGGCACCGAACCCAAAGCAACAGAACCAAAACCCACGGTTGCACCTCAGATTCACAACAGAACCTCAGATCACGAAGATCAGATAATGGTCACCACAGATCCACCATTCACTTAGAGATTTAGAGATTAAGAGAAAGAAAAACAGATTTTGCTTTCGTGTGTTTGACAAAAGAGCCAAGCTCCTTATTTATAGGGCAGCAAAAGCATTAGAGAAGGAAACCTTGGGTGGCTTTCCAAAAGCCGGCTTTGGAAAGCCATCGGTGTTGACAGAGGAGAAGAAGGAAAGTGTAAGAGTCAGCCATAGAAGGCTCTCAGAGAGAAAGAAGAAGCAAATGGCGGATTAGATTAGAAGAAGAGAGAAATGGTAGGTTAAGGTTAGGGTTAGGTTTAGGTTTATATAATGAGTAACCTGGGTCGGGTAGCAGTGGTGGGTCGGGTTCGGGTAGAGGGCCTCCAAGTGGGTTTAGTTCAGCTGATGGGCCTCCAAGAAGGCTTGGAGTTTATTCGGGTTTTGGGCTACAATTTTGTAACATACCCCACCTTGAACCAAATACCCGATAAAGGTAAGTCGGGGGTTTATTATGGGATCTGGTCATTTCGTCATTGACATAAAAAATTCCTTGGGTGTACCTGCAGAAAATCAAGACAAAAGCTTTAACAGAAGAGATCGTTAGTTAGGAAACAAGCTAAGTATTTTTAAACACTTACTGAATTTTTCTATAGGCAAGCATTTTGTACCCATGTCTGCAGGATTTTCTTCAGTTCTAATCTTTTCTAGTTTTATAACCTCTTTACTCACTATATCCCGAATGAAATGATATCTAACATCGATATGCTTTATTCTATCATGGAAAACGGGATTTTTGCATAATTGAATGGAGGATTGGCTATCAAAAAACACTATGAGTATTTCTTTAGAGAAACCAATTTCTTTTATTAAGTCATCTAGCCATTTAGCTTCTTTAAAAGCTTCAGTGGTAGCAATATACTCGGCTTCGGTTGTAGATAATGCAACTATGTGTTGAAGTTGAGATTTCCAACTAATGCATGAACCACAGACAGTAAACACATAAGAAGTAGTGGACTTCCTACTATCTCTATCGTTAGCATAATTAGAGTCTATGTATCCAACAAGTTGAGTATGTTTAGAATTCTTAGAGAAAGTAATACCAATGTTATCAGAGCTACGCAAAGATCTAAGCAACCATTTCAAAGCTTCCCAGTTTGGAAGACCGAGGTTAGATATATATCTACTAAGGCAGCTAATGACATAAGCAACATCAGGTCTCGTGCACACCATAAGAAACATAATAGACCCAATCACATTAGAATAAGGTAGTTTTTTCCATTTTTTCTTTTCCAATTTCTGATTTTGGACATTGATCCTTACACAACTGAAAATGGGCAGCCAAAGGCATAGAAGTAGGTTTAGCATTTTCCATAGAAAATTTCTTTAAAATGGACAAGATATAAGATTTTTGATTTAGAAGTATTGAGGAGTTTTCTCTATTCCTAACAATATTCATACCAAGAATTTGTTTGGCATTGCCAAGATCTTTCATTTCAAAAGCTTTGCATAAATTCTTTTTAAAGAATTTATAAGTTGTAAAGTAGGACTAGCAATAAGCATATCATCAACATATAATACGAGAAAAATAGGAGAGTTATCCACATGCTTGAAGTAAAGAGAATGATCATAATGACTTCTTTTAAAATTCAAATAATGCATGAATAAGTCGAATTTTTTATTCCTTTGTCTAGGAGATTGCTTTAGTCCATACAATGAATTTTTCAATAAGCACATATAGTCAGGTTTAGATATGTGAATAAACCAATGGGTTGACTCATATAAATGTTTTCATCCAAGTCACCATGCAGAAATGCAGTTTTATGTCCATTTGTTTCAATTCCCAGTTGTAGTGTGAAGTGTGGGCAAGTATGATGCAAGCAGTAGTGTACTTGACAACCGGAGAGAAAATTTCATTATAGTCTATTCCTTCCTTTTGAGTGAACCCCTTAGCAACTAACTTGCCTTATACTTTATAGGATTTTCTTGTTTTATTTTGAAGATCCATTTACAATCAACAAACAATTGAAGCATTCTTAGACATAAGAACTAGGACCCAAGTTTTATTATCTTTTAGGGATTTTATCTCTTCGTTCATAGCGCTTAGCCATTTTTCTGATTTCATAGCTTCATTAACACTAGTTGGTTCAGATAGTTCTGTATTAAGACATGTGTGAAAATCCCTAAGTTTGGAAGGAACCTAGTTTGTCTTCTATTTCTATCTCTGGCAAGTTGATAATTTTCTAAGGGATTTGTTTCTAAATTTTTAGTATCTTCTGCATTTTATTCCTCTAAGTTATTCTCTATAACTGCTCATTATCGTCTGTTTGGGATCTATTATTTTTTCGCGGTTAAAGTCCCCCTAATATCCCTCTTAGCTGGACCCCTGAGCTCTTCGGGTATCTGGAAGGGACTTAGGCTGGATAGCCTCGGATTCGTTTTCTCTGTGATCTATTTATTATCTTGTGTTATATCTTGTGATCTGTTTATTATCTTTGTGATATCTCCCGTGATCTGTCGGTTATTGTGATATCTCTTGTGACCTACTGTGATCTCTTATTACTGTGATATTCAAATCTTATTATTTGTTGTGATTTTTCATCCTAAAATTTTTTCTGTGACTAATTAATATTTTGTGTGATTTTCTTCGTGAACTGCCTTAAGATTTACTTTAAAATCTGCTAAAAGACATTAATTTTCTTTTGTCCAAAAAACTGCTGAAATTTTTTCTCTTAATTACTGCCAAAAAATCGTGTTTTTCTTAAAACCTTCTTCTCTTTAAATGGCCGGTTGTAATCTACAACCATTTAATGGTAATATGGCAACAAAAGATGAAAGGAATTCTTATTCAACAAAATTTTTTTAAGGCTATTGATGGCAAATATTTGGATAATATTTCAGAAGAAAAGAAACTAGAAAATGACGAATATGCATACTCCTCTATTATTCTTAATTTGTCTGATATTGTGTTAAGAAAGGTTGAAAAACAAAATTCTTCGAAAGATTTATGAAAAAAATTAGAAGAGCTTTATACAGAAACCTCCTTGCCTAGTAAATTCTTCAGATATAAACTTGATCTGTCAAAAAATATAGATGAAAACCTTGATGATTTTACTAAACTGATACAGGATATTAAACTCACTGGTGATAAAAACATAGATGAGTATTCTCCTATTATCTTGCTTAATGCTATCCCTGAAACCTACTCCGATGTCAAAGCTGCTATTAAATATGGTAGGGATAGTGTGAATTTTGAAACAGTAGTAAATAGATTAAAAAGTAAGGAAATGGATTTAAAGGCTAATAAACCCAATCAAAATCAGCATGAGGTTAACTTTGTTAGAGGGAAGCCTAAGTTTAGAAATTCAAACTCTGGATATAACAGCAGAAGTAGAAGTAGGACTAAAAGCAAAAACAACAGTAGAAGCAAGTCTAGACCTAGGAAAAACACATATAAAGAAGATAAACCTAGAGAGACGTTGCTATAATTGTGGTATAAAAGGACATTACATAAAAGACTGTAGGAAACCAGAAGAGAAAATAGAGATAGGTACTATGAAGAAAAAGAAAAGGCTAATAATGTTTCTGATGAGAACACTGGTGAAGTATTTGTTGTGTGTGAAGCCAATTCTGTACACTCTTTTAGTAATCATGAATGGTTAATTGATTCTGACTGTACTTTTCATATGAGTCTATTCAAATTTTAGAAATGTGCATTCTGGTTATATATCAGTGGCTAATGAAAAGAAATGTAAAATCAAAGGTCTAGGTGACATTTCACTCTGTTTTAATGAAGGTTATAGGTTAACCCTTAAAAACGTCAGGCATGTTCCTGATTTAAGCCATAATTTGATTTTTTGTGTTGTCCTAGAAGAAGAGGGTTTAGAAGGAAGGTGGGGTGAGGGTCTTATGAAGATCATCAAAGGTTCTTTGATTGTCTTTAAAGTCGAAAGAAAACGAAACCTCTATACGTGCACTGTTATGTATGATTATGTTGCTGCCTTCGTTTCTAAATGTGATAAAACTACTTTGTGGCGTAAAAGACTTGGTCATATAAGTCTAAAAAGACTTGAACTACTAAAGAAAAAAGGAATTTTGAATGACAATATTGATAAATTAGAATTTTGTGATGAACGTGTTATGGGAAAGCATCATAAAATACATTTTCTTGTTTCACCATCTCCTAACCCTTCTATACCACATGCATTTTAGACTACGTACATGCGGATGTTTGGGATCCGTCAAATGTGCTTACTCATGGTGGAAATTGTTATTTCTTGTCTATTATTGACAACTTTTCTCGAAAAGTATTTGTTTTCCTGATGAAGCATAAATCGAAAGTCTTTGAAAAGTGAAAAATGAAAATTTTTTGTTGAAAACCAAACTGGGAAAAGATTGAAATCTTTTAGAACTGATAATGGCCTTGATTTTTGTAACCAAAATTTTTCTGACATGTGTGATAAATTTGGAATAAAAATACATAAAACAAATCCCTATACTCCCAACAAAATGGTATCATACTTTACTTGAAAAAGTGAGATGTTTATTGATTAGTTCTAAATTGCCTAAATCATTCTGGGAAAAAGCTGTTTTAACTGCTGCACACTTGATAAATATGTCTCCTTTTGTGCCTTTATCTAGAAAATCCCCTGAATCTGTGTGGACCGGAAAATTACTTGATATATCTTCTGTACGTATTTTTGGATGTTCTACTTTTGTTCATCAAAACTCTGACAAATTAGAACCAAGATCCCTAAAATGCGTTTTTATTGGTTATCCTGAAGGGATAAAAGGTTAGATAAGACAACCAGGTTTTAAAGTCTTAATTAGCAGAGACGTCACTTTTAATGAAAATGAAATGCCATGTTTAGATAAGACATAGTCCAAGGAAAATGAACCTACCTTTAACAAAATAGATGAAAACCTATAGGATAACCAATAGGGGGAATAGTTAGAGAATAACTTAGAGGAACAAAATGCGGAAAATACTGAAAGTTTAGAAACAAATCCCTTAGAAAATTATCAACTTGCCAGAGATAGAAATAGAAGACAAACTAGGATTCCTTCCAAATTAGGAATTTTCACACAAGTCTTAATACAGAACTATCTAAACCCTCTAGTGTTAATGAAGCTATGAAATCAGAAAAATGGCTAAGTGCTATGAACGAAGAGATGAAATTCCTAAAAGATAATAAAACTTGGGTCCTAGTTCCTAACCCTAAAAATGCTTCAATTGTTGATTGTAAATGGATCTTCAAAATAAAACAAGAAAATCCTATAAAGTATAAGGCAAGATTAGTTGCTAATGGGTTCACTCAAAAGGAAGGGATAGATATAATGAAATTTTCTCTCCGGTTGTCAAGTACACTACTGTTCGCATCATACTTGCCCTCACTGCACACTACAATTGGAAATTGAAACAAATGGACGTAAAAACTGCATTTCTGCATGATAACATGGTATCAGACTTATATGACCAAGTCTCTTATGCCACAAAGTAGTTTTTATCACATCCAGAAACGGAGACAACAACATTATCATATATAATAGTGCACATAGAGGTTTCGTTTTCTTTCGGCTTTAAAGACAATCAAAGAACCTTTCGTGATCTTCATAAGACCCTTACACCACCTTCCTTCTAAACCCATTTCTTCTAGGGCAGCACAAGAAATCAAATTATGGCTTAAATCAGGAACATACCTGACGTTTTTAAGGGTTAATCTATAACCTTCACTAAAACAGAGTTAAACGTCACCTAAACCTTTGATTTCACATTTATTTTCATTAGCCATTGATACATAACCAGAATGCTCATTTGTAAAATTTGAAAAAATTTCTTTGAATGGACTCTACACCATATGTTACAAAATTGTGGCCTTTGCCCGAATAAACTCCAAGCCTACTTGGAGGCCCATCAGCTGAACTAAGCCCACTTGGAGACCCTCTACCTGAACTAACCCACCACTGCTACCCGACCCAAGTTACTCACTATATAAAACTAAACCTAACCCTAACCTACCATTTTCTCTCTTCTTCTAATCTAATCTGCCGTCTGCTTCTTCTTTCTCTCTGAGAGCCTTCCATGGCTGACTCTTATACTTTTCCTTCTTCTCCACCGTTAACATCGGTGGCTTTCCAAAGTCAATCGATGCCTTTTGAAAAGCTACCCAAGGTTTCCTTCTCTAATGCTTTTGCTGCCCTATAAATAAGGAGCTTAACTCCTCTGTCAAACACACGAAAGCAAAATTTGTTTCTCTTTCTCTTAATCTCTAAATCTCTAAGTGAGTGGTGAATTTGTGGTGATTATTATTTGATCTTCGTGATTTTAGGTTCTGTTGTGAATCTGAGGTGCAACCGTGGGTTTTGGTTCTGTTGTTTTGGGTTCGGTGCCTTGTGACCGTATCCCTATATTATTTGGATTTGGCATTATCCTGAGCCACTTTCAAACAAAGTTTTCGTTATTCATTTATTCGTTATATTTCTATTACAATTCATTAAGATCTGTAATTTATTTTTGGTCTGTAATATTAAGGAGTTTCGTACTCCAGATCTCTGTAATAGTTGGTTAGGTTACTTTGTGTAAAGGAGATAACACAAGGGTTGATACCCTACACAAGGCATGATAGAAAAAGACCTAGCAACACGACAACAGTTTGTTGAGGAGGTGTATGAACGTTTTAGAGGAGTAGACCCAGGGGCTATCTTGGGCGAGTTCAATGTTCTGCAGTAAGGAACCAACATGGTAGACCATATCTCTAGTGATTTGAGGAGCTCAAGTCGCATTTGATGATCTTTCATGGTGAATTTCCAGAATCTTACCGTGTTACCTGTTTCATTAATGGATTCCTATCAGCTATTAAAGGGCCAGTTATATCGCTGCGTCCCACTAGACTTCATCAAGCAGTAGCATTAACCAGAACCAAGAGAACACTGTCAACACAATATTACAATTAGCCAACCCTACTGCCAACCATCAATACGAAAAACTTCACAACCCTTAAGCCAAACTATAACCCCATCATTCCAAAAACACATCATCCACCCCCAAACCCTTCACAAAAAAAAAAAAAAAAAACAAATCCTCAAACCCCTGCTCGTAGGGTATATCAGAGGCAGAAGTGCCTGCAAGATAGCGTAAGAATTTGTGCTATGATTACAATGAAATATTCAGACTTGGGCATAAGTGCAAGTAGCAGTTTATGTACTGCATAATGACTAAAGAAGAAGCACCCATGGAGGAAGGAAAAGAGGAGGAACCTAACGTGGATATGGGCAAGGTAGACATGACAATCTCGTTCAATGCCTTCAGCGGGAACACCGACTCCAACACTTTCAGGGTCAAAGGCGGAGCATATGGTCATGATATGCAGATTCTTATTGATGGGGGAAGCACCTACTATTTCTTAGACGAGGAAACAACCAGCAGACTTGGATGTGAACTGACGCAGACCTCACCAATGGTGGTGAGTGTGGCAGACGATTGATTGATGGTAAGCCAATGGTTTTGTCCAACCTTTACTTTGGAAATACAAGGGCAGTCTTTCAGCTATCCTACATGGACTCTGACGTTAGGAGGGTGCTATAGGGTTCTTGGAGGTAATTGGCTTAGATCAGTCGTGTCGAGTATGATTATAACGCTATGACAGTCACATTCTCCCAAAATGGAAATAAATGGGAGCTAAAAGCTTTAAAACAAAAGTCTGAACTTCATCTCATTTCAGCTAAAGGTATGTCTAAACTAGTGAAAGAGGGGGCTTATGGGTTTGTGGGACAATTACACTCGATTTCTGCCATGTATACACCTAATGCATCATGATCATCTCAAAACACTGACTTTAACTGGTTGCTGGCAAATTACACTGAATTGTTCCAGGAACCACAGGGTCTACCTCCAATGCGAAGCATAGAGCACAAAATTACCCTAAAAAAATGATTCAGTACGAAGGAAAATGCACCCATATAGGTACTCATATGCGCAGAAAGGGGAAATTGAATCCATCGTTAAAGGAATGTTGAAATAATGTATCATCCAGCCAAGCCAAAGCCCCTTTGGATCCCCTATTTTGCTGGTAAAGAAAAAAGATGGTTCTGGACGAATGTGTGTGGATTATCGTTAGTTGAACAACCTCATCGTCAAATGCCATTTTTCTACACCTGTCATTGATGAACTTCTAGATGAATTACAAGGTGCTTATTACTTTTCAAAAATTGACTTGCATTCGGGGTACTTTCAAATTCGTATGGCTATTGAAGATGTACCAAAAACTAGCTTCGTCACACTCCATGGGTACTATGAGTTTCTAGTTATTTTGGGCTTTGTAATACACCTTCAACTTTCCAATCCTTAATGAATGTTGTGTTCGCCCCGTATCTCGGGAAGTTTATTCTTGTTTCTTTTTATGATACTTTGGTTTGTAGTAAGGATTGGAAAGACCATTTAACACAGCTGCATGACACACTGGAATTGCTAAAGAAGCATTAACTCTTTGCCAAGCATAGTAAATGTGATTTTGACAAGGACACAATTGAATATTTGTCAAGTTAAGGGGTTTCTACTAATCCTAGCAAGGTAGAATGCATGTGGAATTGTCCCAAACCAAGAACAGTGAAGGAATTAAGGGGTTTTCTGGGCTTAACAAGTTACTATAGAAAGGTTATCAAAGGATATGGGGTTCTTAGAAAACCTTTAACTGAGTTACTGAAAAAAGATAATTTCAGCTGGACATCCAAAGCTACTTATGCTTTTAATGCCTTGAAGCAGGCTATGACTTCGGCCTCAGTGCTGGCTTACCAGACTTCACCAAAAGTTTTGTCATTGAAGCAGACGCATGTGACAAAGGAATGGGTGCAATCCTTATGCAAGAACAATGGTGAATTGCTTACCTTAGTAAGGCCCGCAGCCTAAGGAATCAAGGACTCTCTGTATATGAAAAGGAATTTCTAGCTATATTGCACGCGGTTCAAAAGTGGAAACATTACCTCATTGGCCAACATTTTATTAATAAGACTGATCAACAAAGCCTTAAGTGCATTTTTGAGCAAAAGGTTGACAATGCACTACAACAAAAATGGATTTCCAAGCTCTAGGGTTTAGATTATGAAGTACACTACAAAAAAGGGAAGGAAAACAAAGTGGCAGATGCTCTGTCTCGCAAGGAACAAGAAAATTGTTGTTCTGCTATGACCATTGTCATACCCAACTGGGTTATAGATATGCAGAGGAGCTATGAAGGAGATAAAGAATTCCTTCCTATCATACCAGCCAAAATGATAAAAGATACAACCTATCCCTCTTACACTTTACAAGGAGGTATCTTGCGGAAAGATGGCAAAATCTATGTAGGAAGTGGAACTGAGCCAAGGAGGAAGATAGTCAGTGTGCTTCTGATGCTACCATTGGAGGTCATAAAAGCTACGTGGGAAGACTACGATGATATCATCTCCAAGTTCCCAGACATTGACAACGACCCTCAGAGACAAGGGTCAACTTTACCAGGAGGCAATGTTATGTCCATACTTGGAGGAAGTAGATGCAATCCTCACCATCCATCTACACACAAATTGAACCGTCGGAACAAGGGATTAAATAAAGAAGCAGACGGCCGCCGTTTTGATTATTAAAAGACGAATTCAGCACGATCGATCATTACAATAACCTCTCTCCTTCTACAAGATGGGGTGGAGGCGGCGTGTGGGGGGATTGGGAAAGATAGTTTTGTTTTCTTTTTTTCAGGTGGTGACGGGCAAGGTAAGAGGATGAAGTGGATGATGGGTGAAGTTGTCTATATATATGTAGTGTTATACTATTCTTGGATATATATTAATTTATTTATTTACAAATTGAATTAGGAACTAAATAGGTTATAAAATCTTAACGATTGATTTTACCCAACTAAAATCAAACAGTTTATATTTTGATAAAAATATTGTTGCTAATGGATGGTTTGCTATAGTTTATTTTTGGGATAATTATATTTACACCCTTCACTTATTATTTTTTTACACAAACCATTCCCGCCTTTTTAATAATTACAGAAACCACCCTTGGCTGTCTTTAAAACTCTAAAATACCCCTATTGACTTGATCAAACTTTAATTTAATTTTTAATGACATAAATGTCCTCAGGAGTATTTTGTAATTATCAAAAGATAGAGGAGGTGTCAAAGTAATGTTTATGAGAATGAATAATATGACCCATATATATATTTTTATTATTTACACTACATTTTAATTTAAATTATTTTATTAATTTTTAATTGAATCGCATATAAAATTATACCTTTTAATAATTGAAATATTAAATTATTTAATTAATATATTAATCAAAACTAGTTACTAACTTATAACTTCAAATTAAAAAATTATCTTGTACAAATTATTTTAAATTCTTAAAATTAAATATTTATTTTTATTTTTTTTATAACTAAACTTTGTTAAAATTGATTAATTTATACATATATGTATAAATGTTTATACAATATAAATATATAAATATGTATATAATTATAAATATTTATATGTATATATTTATATATTTATACATACATATTTTTATGGCGAATGATGGGGAGCGAGGTGAAAGGCTGGGCATAAGTGGGGCGAGAACATAATGGGGCAGTGGGAATGAGCGCACAGGCAGGACTTGAGGGTGGGCATGGTCATGGGATTGAAAGAAGGAATAAATGTTTTAAAAAAATAATTTATAATTTAAAATATTTTTAATAAATAAATTATTTATTTTGTTATTTTTAATATAATTTATATAAATTGCATAAATTATAATACATTAATTTTATAGAATTTAATTATAAATAAAAATAGAGAATAAATAATTTTTTAATTTTAATAATTTAGAAATTTATAAAAGTGTGATGATTTATTAATTCAAACTTATAATCTAGTAATTAATTTTATTAATATATTAATTGAATAATTTAATATTGTAATTATTAAAAGAGTAATTTTATATAGAGATTCAATTAAAAAGTTAATAAAACAATTATAATTAAAATAAAGAATTAGTATAATTAATAATAAAAATATATGGGGTCATATTATTCATCCCCATAAATATTACTTTGACACCTTCTCTACCTTTTGGTAATTACAAAACACTCTTGAGGGCATTACTATCATTGAAAAATTAAATTAAAATTCGACCGAGTACACAGGGGTTATTTGGGGTTTTAAAGGTTGTCAGGAGTGATTCTGTAATTTTTAAAAAAGCCAGAATAGTTTGTGTAAAAGGGCAATAGGTGAGGGAGTGTAAATATAATTATTGATTTAATTTTTTGTGTACAATATACATTAGAGGTTATTGTCAACACTTAACAGATTATTATTACATTGTTAATTATAATGAATATTCATATATTCAATGAGTGAGTATTATTAAAGTACAAAAACGGTTGATTTTGAAAAATAATGTATATATGTAAGATTTAATTACAAATACGATATATCATAACATCTACCCCTCAAAATTTTAAAACATTACCATTCATCTGAGGCATTTTGGTATGAGAAATTAGTCAAATTTTAGTCAAACTTTTATAAGGGGTATTTTTGACATAATTCGTATTAAATTAACTGAAACTCTACCGATAAAGTTAAATGTTCGAAGAAACAAACCTTAAGGAGGGAATGTAATTTTTCAATTTAATAGGAATATATTGGTAATTATATCAAACTTTAGGGATGTGAATATAATTTACCCAATAAATCAATATGTAAACCAATTAATTAATCACATAGGCACAAAACTGTGGATCGAATTAACCTTTAGTAGCAAAGTATGTCGATCCACGTATCAAATTTGACTAGTTTACAAGCCCATAACTTGATTAGGTTATGAATACATCGTCTTTCTCATAAATTTGAGATCACCGCATAAACACCTTTAAGATCTCCCACGAATAGCTTCATGATCTCCTCACATTGGATCTTGCTCCAAATATTATAAAAACTACGAACACGCGTTGCTCGCCTTAGTGGATTACTACTACAGTTACAAACTCCTTTACACACCTCAAGTCCAAGGAGTCTATGGTGATGCTCCAAGAAAGAGCATATTGAGAATATAGAGAGAGAACGTATTTGGAGAGAGTATATTTTAGGAGAATGTTGTGATCAACTCATTAGTTGTATTACACTTGTGTTTCTCTGTCCCTCTGATTACAACCGTGAACCCTATTTATAAGTGTACTCAATCATATCTTTAAGATAAGTTTATATCCCAATATATATTTAGAGGACTATAAACTTTTTCTCAGATGGGGTCTATCCCAAACGAGTCCATATCCCAACATCTATTTGGTGAAGGAAGTGACTTAGCTTGGGAACGCGAACCCAAAGCGCGAGAAAAGGAAAAGAAATGTGAGGTAAGCATAATAAAATTCAATCCAACCACGGGGTTTGCCCATGGTGGTTCTCGAGTGCTCGATGTAGTATGAGGATTAAAGCTATACAAGTATCCACACATACTAGACTATAGATAAAAATGGATGAATAAAAGAGATATGTTATAAAAATGATAATTACCTTTTTCCTTTTGATTTCAATTGGAAAAGCTGATCTCCTATTTGTTCACCTTAGACTCCAAAGTAGAAGTCCTCTAGAGATGATCCATACCAAAGGAGGGAAGAACGGTTTTGATCTTCTTGTTAGAGGAAATCAAAACCCATTTGGATGAAGGTGATAAAAAAGAATTATACTACGAGTTAGTATATTCTTTTTATCACAAGTCTCTATAACTTTACACTACTGGATCAAAAAGAGCTAGAGAATTAGTGGGATAGAGAGACATGAGGGGGTTTGCCGAATTGCTTAGTAGGGTTAAAGAGTTGTGTGTATTCTATTTGTTATGGTATATATGATCATGTATATATGGCTTGTATGGAAAAGTGAAAATTTATTTAGATACATCACACTCAATCCCATAAGACAACCCCCCCTTTATATATTTGTATGGTCCAGTCATATCATATAGAAAGGGCACCATATATGACCGTGCTGTACTTTCCAAAAGTGCAACGTGGTCAACTCTAGTTTTCAAGTACGGAGGAGTCTAACTCTTCATTTCTTTTATTGAAAGTCAACCCTTTAGCTTATGGGCCTTAATAGTGAATCAGGCTTCATTTTAAATAAATTAAAATAAGCCCAAAGGTGCATTGAATATAATTAAATCAAAGTTAATAAAATTCAAACTAAATTAAGTTCAATATCATTTAATCCAATTAAAACATAACCCCAAATATCTCTAATTAATAAATATTTAATTTATTAATAAGCTAAACTCAATTAAATTAGTTAAATTAATTTAATCTTTGGTTATCCATCCAATGGGTTATCCCACATGTAAATAATCCAATTATTTATATCTTTTGAAATCAATTCTTAATTAATTCTCTTTTCTTCCTTGGTGATTTGTGTGTGACTCTTTCCTTATATTTGGATTAATGTTTTGAATGTTTTTGTTTTGGTGTTTTGGAGATAGAGAGAGAAAAATAGATATAAATAAGTATGTGTTTTGAGATAGATGGTATATTTGGATTTGTATTTTGATTTAATAGAAAATAGTGTAAAATAAGTGGTGTAGGTTTGATGTTAGGATTTGGGAGACAGGAGTTACTGTTCATTGTCAGATCATGTCTTTGAATATATATATATATTTAGTAATATATATGCGTATGTATATAGTATTTTGTTTGTTAGTGAAATATAATATATATATTTATGTTAAGAGAAGAATAAAAAATGATAAAAAAATAAATTACAATTGCACACCTAGTGGAGGTGTGCAAAACACAAAACCAAACATAGCCTTTAGGTTTACCCTCAACTAGACTTGGGCTAGTATGCAATACAACTGGTTCTTTAAATCTAATTTAGTTAATCATCCCTAATCAACCATTGATCAGGAGAGCCCGATACATTGGGTGACAGTCTATTAACAGTCCATGGTACTAGACACTAGGTGAATATCTGTGTGAACATTTTGCTCGTGAGTTTCGTGCAGGTATTATCCTTTCATTTATTGTCTCTCGGCCTTAATCTAGGGCATAAAATTTGGTATCGGTTCTTATCCTGGACTAGGTATCTATGCTTTAATACTTGAGACAATATTTAGTTCATTGTTCGCCATAGGGAACCATTTCCCAATTCAATCTACCACTATGGCTATATGTTCAGAAAGTGCAAACACATCTCCAAATGCATAGTAGATACCGTTGTCACATACTGACAAGGGACGACTCTTCTTTTTGAAACCCACTGTCCTCATTACACATTCTGACTGCATTGGACAAGTCCTACAATGATCATGCCCATGAAATAATCACCTCTTGCCAAATCCAAGATATAGCCATCGTGTGCACGTGACTGCCGTGGTTCTCCAAAATCTCAATACTATTGGAGTAAGAGATTCCAGTCATAAGGATCAAGCCTCCAAAGTTTCCATATAACGATTCACGCGAGTCAATTCAATCGATTTGACACCTAATCAATCAAACTACTAAGATCATATAGACGTCCAATGTTTGTTACTAATGAAACAAATATTAATATAATTAAATGAGCACAACAAAGATAAAGCTAAGAATGAATACTCATTTCTATTCATTGAATAATATTATATTACATCGAGTTTGTTAAATTTATTACATAAAGGCCAATCTATTTGATTTTCTGGTCACCTATTCTAATATTTGGGAGACTACAAAGTCTATTAAATAGTATTTATCTTAGAGGAATTCAAATCCTAACATCAAGTTGGGAGACTTCAAACCCTATATCAAATATGGATACAAATTGCGTCACAGGTCCACAAACCTAACCCAATATACAAAATCTCCCACTCCTATACATTTGACTCAATCTCCATGATACTCATCATCTCAATTTCCTAATCTCATGTTCATCCTTTCATACAAGAAATGAAGCATGCGACCAAGCAAGAAGGAACATTGACGAGAGTTATATTAAGTCATCACCAAACTAACGTAACCCTACAACTTAACAACTTGTTGTTTATTCCAAATTATGTGGCTACACTTAGTCAAGCATATCAGGATCCCTAATAATAGAGCATGCTTAACTTACTTAAATATGTATCTATGTTCATGACTAGTTAGGAATTTTTCAACACAGTCTCCGGGCTATGAATAATAGAACACAAGTGCATTACCAACTTAGTTCTGCGTCGGTTTCTCATATCAATCAGCTTGGTCTTATCATGTTTCCTAGAAATGCTCCAATAGACTGAATCACACATGACTATTGGATATCATGCTAAAGAAGCTTCATTAAGTTTAGACCTTATGACATGGTCTAGAGTTACAAAGTGTATAAGAAACAACATGGACGCACATAGTGAAGAAGTAGGGACCCATTCAATCACTCCACATAAGAGGTCGTCCCAAAGCACATGTTGTATGAATACATGTTATTATGGAGCTCCCACTCAACTTAGACATGTAACTGTTCTTAACATCATATGAACCTAAGTCTAGTCGCTATCCAAGCGCCTAACTTGTGCGCTACCAGATAGCCACTCTCTTAATGCCTTCTAATAGTCGCACGTTCAGCTAAAAAATAAGGCATTTTATAAAAGTTGGACATACATCATAATTGATCAAATATATGACCGCATGTTAGCTTCTTTAGCTAAGGCGACTATTGATTGTATATTGGCCTTCCCCATTTATCAAATGCGAAGGTGATCACTTGCATGACTTATTTATGAAAAAAATTATATTTTAAGTCTCATCCTACTCACTATCACAGTGCTAGGGTGATTATTAGTGTGATAGGACCAATCAGGGCCTAGTGATATTTCATAATTCAATATCAATCAAATGTTCTCACAAGTCACAAAAATTAAGTTCTACACGATCCTTTACCACTAGCATGCCTTTATTCGTATCGAGGTTAGGTAAAAAGGAATAAGCTATCATACCGCTCATAGATCATATTAGTACACTAGGTCCTTCCACAATGTTAGGCGCACCAAGTACAAGACTTTCATATATGTGCATTGCAATACACATTATAACTAGACAATCTCTAGTAGATCTTATATTACATTCATAGATTTTCTATTGATAATTTGGTTGTATCACACAATGTGCATGAAGGATCACTTTGTTATCCATTCACTATTCTAATTATTGAGTAAAAAACTAGTTGAACACACATATTATGCATCAAATATTCTATAGAGCTCACTCAATTAGTACTCATTAGCATTTTTTCTCTTCTTTCAATTTTAAGGCATCTCATTTAACTAGTACATAGTGATTATGGAATATCAATAAGGATAATATGATACATATACTAAAAGAATCGGCACCTATTCTAACATATACAACCTTAGTATCTGGATACTAAGTTTGCGTCATACTTTCTCTTGTGTTTACATGAAAGACAACCACTCTATTTGACGATATCTCCATATATCAATTCTAGCCATCATACTTTTTCGTCCACATTGCAGTGAGCTAAATTTTTTCACTAACTTGACATATTTGGTGATCATCTTAATCATCATTGAACCTATTAAATAATAGCTCAGGGGAATCAATATTATCACTACTTGGACAATAATTCAAGTTATAATTTAAGCTTTCAAGGATCAAACTTATGCTTGCCTACTGCTTGAATTAACTAGAAGATCAAAATTTATCCTCACACCCGCTTCTCAATTAGATACGCCAACTATACTTAGGTGAAAGTGGCGATAGTGATGATGGAGAATTTAGACAATTCTCACCATCATGAAGAATGTCTTAAAACTAAATCCTTCAAGTAGCTATAAACAGTTAGCCCCAATTGACCTTTATACTCAAAATAAACCATTTACTTTGCACTTGACCTTTAGAAACCACATGTTTCCAATGATCTTACACATAGATAGAAGATCAACATATTATTTTAGCTTTGTTTTTTTTCATTAGGGTTATCAATTTCCTTTAAGCAGTTGTCCACTTGAAGTGTAAAGAGAAGCCAATTCTCAAAACTTGACTCATCAACATCCACATAATAATTATGGAGGATACCCACTTAAACTCACATAGTCGATGAGGAACATTTTAATGTTCACTCCTTATTTGTGGAATTTGAGAATCTCTTTCCAAGTCAGATACTCCCACTGACTTTTGAATCGCTTCTATTATCTCTTGCAACTGGATATAACTAAAACATCTTCATTGAAAAGAAATGGGATCTTCGGTTATGAATGTTGGCTCTCATAGTTAAGAATCCTATTGACCTAACAAATCTCAAAAGGGTTACTCTTAATAAATCCTATTTCTCCATGAACTTTTGTTCACATCTTGTCAATTCATTAGGGATATACCATATGCTTGCTAACATATCAACAAGAGATAGAGAACTACGTAGAGACAGTTTTTCATATTGTAGTCTACATTCAGATATTGTATTTACCCAAGTAAAATGCAAAGTGGTGTTGTGCCGAACAAGTTCTAGACATTTCTAGAAATGTTTGATTCTTTTTTCCTTGCAAGCCCATATAACTGCTAAAATTTAGAATCATTATTAGTGTGCAGTTATATATTTCTCAGTATTTGTTTAACATAATCAGACATGATACTCTTGTTTCCTACCAGTACATGGAACCATAATGTCACATCTTATAATTCTTTACCCTTGTAAAAAAATTGATAAAATAGTGCTTTTTAACTATTAAGATGCGATTACACTGATCATTACTGTGAGAAATGCTATTGCATCATCTAATGTCTCATTCTCATAAGTCTGCAGTCATTTAGTGGACAAACTTTAGAGGTTTTGAGTAGCCCCTTTATTTTCTAGCTAAATCTTTTCACTAGAAAAAAATTCCAATGAAAGTAACTTTTAGTGAATGAAACCAAGTGACACCCTCTAACTAAAATAATCTTCCTCAAAGGATGTTCACTTTAGCGAGTAAAAAATGTGGTTTTCCTAACTAACATTGTTATTCTCAAGGGGAGAATAGCTTTTCAGTGAGTGAACCAAATGGCTTTCTCTAACTACCCAAATCTTCCTCAAACAATATTGGCTTTAGCAAGTGAACCAAGTGACCACCTCTAACTAATATAATCTTCCTCAAAGGAAATTGACTTTAGGAATTAAACCAAATGGCTTGTTCTAGCTAACATGGTCATTCTAAAAAACTCATATGCATGTAAGTAAAAAATGCATTTAGAATGGATAAGCCAAAGTACACAATAAATGTCTTAAAAGTACTTTTAGCTTGATTAGACTATATTGGGTAATTAGTGCCATTTGCCCATTATTTAAGTGTAGCTCTATTGCCTTTTGCATGGATTTTAAAAAATAGAGCTCATTAATTAATACCGTGAGGTGGAACTTTGCTTTTTCTTGTGCGTTATGCCATAAATTTCTTTATTTATCGCACAACAGTGCCAATAGTCATTTTTCTCAATCTCCAATTATGTGTCAGGTCTTGCCACATCTACCCATCCATCTAAGGAGAGAATGAGACTCTAGAAAAATAAATAAGAGAACAATTACTGAGTCAATCTTCCTCTCAGTTTAATTACGAGCGAAATGATCATTTTTTTTTTCATAGCACTTTAACATTTGTTGGTGTTACTTTCCTATACGAAAGTGATATGATTATCACTATGCAGATCAAACTTTTAGAATCTCACACTTATCTGCCACTCTTTGTTTGATCCAGCAACACTTAAGTTGGTTCGACATAAGCAATAAATACATCAATTTTGTGTTTCAACTCTAAAAACATCAAGTTTGGTGATTTCTTTAGTTGTACACAATCATAGATATCCATAAGTTAGCTTAATTAGCAACATAAGGATGAGTGAGGCCATATTAAAAACATATAGCTTAACAACTCTGCAATCAGAGTTTCTAGTTAGCAGCTTAATTAATAAAAGCGCAAATGTTTTACTTGATCTATCATTATTGTCCGCGTCTAAGTTGCAGTAATATTAGGCAATTATCCCATAAGTTAGCTCAATTTGCAACTTAAGAATGAGCGAGCTCATATTAAAAAATATAGCTTAACAACTCTACAATCAAATTTTCTAGTTAGCAGGCTAACTAATAAAAACGCAAATTTTCTACTTGATCCATCATTAATGTCAGCATCTAAGTTTGTGATAATATTAGGCAATCATCTTCATCAGTTAGCTCAATTAGCAACTTAAGGATGAGTGAGCTCATATTAAAAAATAGAGCTGAACAATTCTCCAATGAGATTGTCTAGTTTGCAGCTTAACTAATAAAAGTACAAATGTTCTACTTCATCCATCATTAATTGTCAATTAATATTATCAATTAACTCTCACTTTTTATATTTAATTTCTGGAAAAACAACCTTATATCATCAATCCAAAATCATTTTTCATTTATGTGGGCTTACTTTTGTTTTATCTTTCTTTTATTTATTTTTTCAAAAAAATTTGTCATTTATATATATTTTTTTCAATTTCTTTCAATGTTTTTAGTATTTTTATTCGTAAAAGAAAAACATCGCAAAAGATTCTTGTTGAGATATCATTATTTGTTTAGCAAAATGGTCCTATGTATATCAATTATAATATTTACTACAAAAAATAAATAAATAAATTTTCACTACACTATAAATGGGACAGTTTAAAAATCATAATAAACCAATACTATTAATTACGGTAAAAAAATAAAAATAAAAAATGTAAAATTTTACCACGATTAATCAATATTCACCATGGTTCTTACCCATAGCCAAAACATTTATCATGATTTTTGCCATAATTAATGTTTTATTCTTTTACTTGTTTGGTATATATGATTAAGAAGAAAATAAATTTTAAATACTTTTGATGATGAAAGATATAACAAAACTCGTACGGACGAATTAAGATACTAAATTATAAAAAGTCGGGGTAAATACATTTTGTATGCCTGAAGTATATTTTTCTCATCAATTACCCCTCTAAACTAAATAAACCTTCATTTACCCCTCCTCATCTTTGAATAATCATTTAAATTAAATAATAATAAATAAAAATACCCTTAACTATTAATAATATGATATATATATATTAATGTCCTCTGTTGTTAAAAATATCAATCAATTTAAAAAGTTTATTCAACTATGTTCAATGTTTGTAAACTAATACTATATTTGTATAAATTAATTAACTACAAAATAATTATTTCAAATTTGAGTGTATAAATAGTCCTATTGATAATTAGCAAAAAGTTTATATATTCACTAATTTTAAATTAACGAATGAGGAAGTATTTTTCGTATATTAAAATTTTACCATATTTTAGAGTGTAGGCTCTATCCAAATTCAAAAAAAAAATTATTACCATAGATATATGTATTCAAGTTTGGATCCAATATAAAATATTCAGTACAGATACGGGTTATAACTATGAAAATGGATTTCAGTCTAGGTCTAGGTATTGGATACTAATTGATAGGCCGAACGTAGTGAACCTAAAGTTAGAATAAGGGGTGAAATACAGTTAGTACATAGAAAGCTAATATATATATAATTACCCACTAACTCCCAAATTACCTCACTTGATATTTTGGTGTCAAAATAATAGACTCGACAACTACTTGCAATATTTTGTTTTTAAAATTATATCTAGTGTCATGCATATAAACACAAGTTTATAAATTTATTTTAATTTAGTACATTGATTTATCAATATTTGACTAATCCAATATTAATTTATTAAAGTCATAAATGAATAAAAATTAAAGTCAAATTGATCCATATATTTAACTATAGAGGCTACTAAGTGAATATAGCATATTATGAATTATCAAGGGTATTTTTGTTTATTTTCATTTAATTTAAAGAATTATCACAAAAAGAAGGGGTAATTGAAGGTTTTTTTAGTTTAAGAGGGTAATTGATGAAGGCGATATACCTTAAGAGTGCAAAATGTATTTAACCCTAAAGAGTATTTAAAATGTGATGTAAAAGTAAATTATTACTTTGTATAGGAAATATTTACATATATTTCATGATATCATTTTACGTACAGAAAATAGTTAGTACTGTAAATTTTCTAAGACATGACATTAATTAGAAACCAAATTAATGAATTTTAAGTGAAATAAATGATGAGAAGAATTTATTCTTTCAACCAAACATTAATGAGTATAATTAATTTTATTTTATTTTACTTGATCTTCTAAATCCAGAAATGAAATTAATTTTGTTAGATACAACATTAATTGGTGTAGAACTTTAAGAATCAATTAATACTATTGGTTGACATATATTTCAATATTAATTATTATTTTTATTTACATATATTGTTAATTCAACAAAATTATATCTTTAATCCCATAGGATGGAAGGTTCGACGTTTTTAGTTTTCTAGTTTACGAAATTTTAAAATAATCTCAAATTTGAGAAAATCAGATATATGTAGTTCTCTGCTTTACGAGATTTTTGAAATGGTCCCAAAATTGAGAAAATTCGACACATTCAGTCTCATGTATAAGTTTTCATAAAAAAAATATAAACCACAAGGACACGTGCAATGTTCATATTCGTTGGTTTGGCTGCTTAGAGAGCAGATGGACAAGCACATTACACATATATGTGCCCCTGTTTTTTTCATGGAAACTTGAATATGAGATAAATTTATTGAAAATTTTCAATTTTAAAATTATTTTAATAATTTCATAAAAAATATTTAAAAATATTGCCCCTATCCTTTGAAATTAAAAATATAATTTTACTTAGTTAATTCATATGGCGTTGAACTAGCAAGAAGTTTCTCTTTCTCCTTAAACTTGAACAAAAAAAAATTAGTATATGAATTTTGTACATTCTATAATTAATTAGGGCTGAGGGCTGACGACGCTTTTGAGAGGTTGGAACCTTAACAGCAGGATGGCAACATCATGTGGTAGAGACGACCAGCAATAAATGCACTAGTTTCCTGGCCTCTGCTCCTTTGAATTTTTCACATCTTATTAATTGTCCGTGTGATATGGATATGGGTATATCATGCCTATTTGAAAATATATATATATAAATAATCCTTTAATAACAATAAATATTAATAGGGCACAAGGATCTGTGTTTCTTTTATCTCGAGTCAAATCGCTCGACGTGTCCTGCTCACCAACCTGCTCCAGTGACCCAAGATTTGAACCATAGATTCTCTGACAACTCATTATTTGAGATGCAATGTGGACTATTAAAGTGAATAGGCCCTATAAATACCTCCATTCTACTGCATTTATGGGTTTGACACATTTATTACTTTTTACCTCATTTATTACCTTAATGCAAATAATATCATCTCAGTCTTGAGCTGAGTTTTAGCTAGGGAATTCCCAACTAGGCTAACGTGCTTCTCTTTTCTTAGGAACTATACTTTTATCTGGGTAGGCATAAGGAGATCGAGATATGTGACCGCACGGAGATCGCCATAAACGACCTAGATCAGTCAATTGCTGTTTGTGAGAAAAACACTCACAGTTCGAGGTGGAAGGAACATCCAAGAGAGGAAACTCATATGGAGGGGAAGAGACCCCCCTAAGACAGGATGACTAGATAATTCAATTATCACGAAGTGATTTACAACGTATGATAGATGAAGCGTAGGGAGGCGATTGTTGAATACGAGAGAAGAACAGTCACTTTGGCAGCACATGACGCTATGAAGAGGCAATTATGTAAAGAAAAAGAAGTTAAAGAAGAGCTTAGAGAGGTGACAAGTAAAGCAGGGTTGAGAAAGGCCAAGAATTATCAAAGGTTGAGGTTGAGGATGTACGCTGACAGATAGAAAGATTGGGGCTACAAATAAGTGAATTGAAATGACGTGGAGAGATAGTAGCCTGGAATAGGAATTCATTGTTTTCCAACAAGATATTGACCGAGATAGTAGACCCAACAACAGATTCCCAAATTTTCCTAAGTACAATAGAACTAAGGACCCTCAAGAGCACATCACAACCTTTGAATTGGTAATGAACTTATAAAGTCAATTTGATTTCATTAATGTAAAATGTTTGTGACTATTTTGACAGGAGAGGTGCAAAAATGGTTCACCAGTATACCCAGTGTCACGGTTGATACATATGGGACGCTGATCCAAATTGCATTCAATTTTGAAAGTAAAAGAAAGCAAAGACGTCAACCACATATATGTTTACCATAAGGTAAAAGGAGGATGAATTTCTAGAAAGCTTTGTAGGAAGGTTCAATAATAAGAAACTAGAAAGTACAGGGTGTCCGCATTGATATGATGATTAGCATTCTAATACATAGCTTAAAAAAGGGGCTAGAGACCCCCCCGAAGATGTTGAGCAGTTAATGAAAATTGCTCAAAAGTACATTAATGAAGGAGAAATGAACACTATGAAAGATGGAGAATGGTTAAGTTCTAGGGTTTGAGATTTAGACAGAGATAGAGGAAGAGAATGAAGAAACAGATATGAGAAAGATCAAGAGATGCCTTATCAACCCAAGTATCATAGATACACCCCACTCACCACAACCTGAAGAAGGGCAATGATGATGGTTGAAAAGGCGAAGGTACTACAGTGGCCAAGGAAAACCCCGGACACGCCAACCAAAACATACTCCAATAAATATTGCAAATTTCATAAGGATAAAGGTCATTATATGCAGGACTACTACCAACTAAAGGATGAGATAAAATGATGGTGAGATAAGGTCAATGTTAAGGAGTATGTGATGGAGTCGAGATGGTGAAAAAGAGAAAGAGAAAACATGAAAAGAGAGGTCAAGGAGTAGATCCCGTAGCAAGTGAGAGATTCAGAGGTGAAGGAAACGAGGTGAGAAGAGAGGAGGGATCTCATGGGGGAACTCGGTAGATGTGGAAGTGCACACTCTCAATTCGCATGAGCAACTGATCTACTATCATATTGAGAAATGATCGGCTCACAAATATTTCTTGCTCTCAAACATTTATGTGGCGAACAAGTTGATTAATCGAAGACCTCTCTAGGATCATCAGGCATATGTCCTCTCTAGTGGAGGAGGAACAGTGGTTACTCACGGGGGCTTTCAACTGCGTGGTTGATGAGAGTGAAATTTGCGACACTGCGACAAATAATTCAAATGCCATGAATGAGTTTTCTAGTTGTTTGGTTGGAGCCTGTTTGCATCCTTTTCCCGCCTCTGGTCTTACTTATACTTGGCATAATTACAATTTCGGTACTTGAAGTCTGTGGAAATGACTTGACCGTATTGTTGGGAATGAAAAGTGATTTGCCTTTTGGCCTCTAAGCTCGTACTTTGCTCCACATAGAGGACCTCATATCACTTTCCTTTGGTCCTAATTTAGGCCAAGAATCTCATTGTGGTCAAGGTTGTTTTTGTTTTGACAATTTCTTAGTTAAAGAGTCAGATATTTTATAAAAAGTTCAATGTATATGGCAGAATGAAATCTTTAGTGTTCCAATATATGCTGTCTTTGAAAAGTTAAGAGCTGCTAAGATTATGTTCTGGAAGATGTAGTAGTGGAAAGGGAATTTATCTCAGAACGTTCGCAAAGCGTTTGTTTCTTGCAGAAATCTAGATCCTTTAGCAAATATTTTCTAACGTGGTGTTGTTCCAAGAAGTTGAGAAATTTCATAAAATGATTTACTCAGAACAGTTCAGTAGGTGGTAGACATGTTGTAGCAATGTGCTAAATTGCGGTAACTCAAAAAAGGTGACTAGTGCATGAAACTATTTTCCAAAAAGTCGCCATACAACGGGTTAGAAGATGAATCTATTAGATACAAACCACAAATAGAGTTACTATCCTGGATTGTTCCCTTGTAGACCAAGAGCTCATTAAGTGGTACCCCCAGCTACTGGGAGGTTCGAGGGACAATAGGGAATGCAAATTGATTGATCTTGGGGTTTTCCTCACTAAGATAGTTATCGAAAGATGAGGCCGAGGACTTTGTGGCTGAGGTAACTAATGAGCATATTAAGGCTGTGGCTTTTTCCTTCGACGATGACAAGGCGCCTGGCCCAAACAGCTTCTCAACCTATTTCTTCAAGAAATCATGGTGTGTGGTGAGTGACACGGTTTCATGTGTTGTCAAGAATTTCTTCCTCACCTTGGTGCCAAAAGTTCAACCAAGTCAGAGCTACTAACTTTAGGTTGATTGCTTGCTGCAACATTCTCTATAAAATCATTCCAAAAGTATTGGTGTAGAGATTAAAGCAAGTCCTGAGTAAATTAGTCGACTATAGCCGAACAACATTTATTTTGGGATATAGGATTAGTGATAGTGTGCTTTTGGTTCAGGAGTTCCTAAATGGCTATAAAAGAAATCACCTATCATTGCGTTGTGTGATGAAGATAGATATTATGAAGGCCTTTGATTTTATTCGATGGTATTTCTTGTTGACCATACTTCATTTGCTAGGGACTTCTTCGCGATTTCTAGGTTAGATTTAGGAATACATGCTCACTGCATCCTACTCTATTGCATTAAAGAGGCAGCTGCATGGGTTCTTCCAAGGTGTTTAGGATTACCTTAGGTTGATCCTATTTCACCCTATCCTTTTTCCTTGATCATGAAAATGTTGCATTCAATTATTATGAAACATATTCGAAATTATAAGGGCTTTGAATTTCATTGGAAGTGATTGAAATTGGTTTGTGCATACTAAGTTGGCAGATGATATTCTCCTCTTCGTGGATATGCTTGGAATGGCAATGGAAGTCGCTCTTTTGTTGGGTTTGCAACTCAATGCTGGAAAAACTCTATTATTTTCTCAAAATCAACTTTGGCCCCAAGTTGTGGCGCTTGAGGTGGTTGTTTGCTTATCTGAGAGACATCTCCCATTCAAGTACCTTAGAGTTCCTCTTGCTTCTTTGAGGTTAAGAGTGAGTGACAGTAAGCTACTTCGGGACAAAGTTGAGCACCGAATTGCAATATGGGGCATGAGCCATTTTTCTTCACGGGGAGGCTTCAGCTAGTGAAATCCATTGTCTCGAGCTGCCAGATTTATCAATATGCTAACTTTTTACCCAAAAAAAGTTATCAACAATTTAGAGCTGCGGTGGTTTTGATAGGATAGGAATGGCACGCAAACGATAGCAAGGGGTGACCAAGTAGCGGGTTTGTTAGTCGACAAGGGTTGGGAGTCTTAGTATCCTTTCAGTAGCAACAAACAACAAGGCTCTTATATGTAGAATCCTCTTAACAGTTGCTACAAAGGATATGAGGTCAATTTGGGTCAAATGAATTTTTGGCGTATCGGTTAAAAGAGCACTCCATTTGGACCATTAACAGCCCAAGAAGGGCATGGAGATGGAGGGAAATGATTTAATTCAGTCATCCATGCTGCGTTAACAACTAACGAAAACAACATGTGAGTTGTCACGTATCGTTGGTCAACTGACAGAAAACAACATGTGAGTTGTCACGTATCGTTGGTCAACTGACAGCTGGCAAAAAAAACAAAGACCAAGCTTCTGTTCAGTTTTTGGAGGGAAAAAAAAGCCCCAAAAAAATATTTGTTTGGTATTTATATATGTAAATAACCCACAAACACCACACAACATTTTCAAAATACTTCAAATATTGAATGCTATTGTAATGGTGAATTATGTGTAAAAGGATGTTATATATTACTAGATGACCTTTTAGTAATGGTGAATTATGTGTAAAAGGACTAATGGATATGCCTTTTTTGCAAGTAATTATTGTTCAAATAGTGAAACCCATAGATTGTACAGCAACTTGGAATCCGTTTTCTTTCAACTCTTTTCAGTTTCAGTTTGCAATTTGAAAAGAAATTCAATTGCTGCTGTTACTTTCAATTTGCAATTGTGAGTGTAACAACAAATTTTTCTTCATTGCTGATTCAATTTTGTTCGGTTTCTTGAGAGGGGGGATTAATTGCCATTATGTTCTTCTTTATGGCTATAATTTGGGCATGCCTATATAAAAGCATGCCACTTTCCACTTGAAACACACAACCACAATCTTATCCTTTGTGATCTCTCTCCTTCTCTTTCTCGGCTTCTATCATTCTTGTAAAGATTTGAGCGATAAAAGTTTTGATTACCAGCTTTTAAGCGTTTGATCGAGGTGTTTTTCGGTATAGTGCTAAAACCGAAAGAACTGTATCCATCTTATCTTGGGCAAAATTACATTGAACCCGGTGCACTCTGATATGGGGCGTATATTTTCTTCAAGGTAAGCAGTAATTCTGCGATTCGGTTAAATCAACTACTTCAATTAAACTGAGAATTGTTACGATACAATTCTTGTTGTAAGTTTTCGATTTAAATTTTTTTAACAGCGTTTCTAATTGCTTTATGCTATTTGTTTCAACATGGCTTTAATTGCTTTTGATTACTAAATCCGATTGAAATATTTCAAAACGTTGTTTCAATTGCTTGAAACCAAATTTTTTTTCAACAATTGTAGTTTATGTTGTGTTTAAATGTGTAAGCATAAATCTTGAAAGCAATAAAAATGAAAAACTAAAATTGCACAAAAGCACTAAAGTGCGAAAAAACAGAAAATATACTGAAATTCACTGATTTTGATCATTAATGAAATGTGTTGTAAAGTGCAACTTTGCATGCTTAAAATCTGCCAAATACTACCACTTTACAAACCCAAAATGTGCCAAAACATCCCCCAAAAGTCTTACAATACCTTGCAACATTTTATTCCTTAAAACATCACACAATATTGGAAGTATTTTGAGATGTTTGTGACATCTTTTAGCCTATTGCTCTCAAGATTAAGTGATGAAACAAAGATAAAAATGTTGTGTGGTTTTTGTGTGTTATTTACATATATAAATAGCAAAAAAATATTTTTTTTAGCGCCTTTTTTTCACTCCAAACACTAAATACAAGCATGGTCTTCTGTTTTTTCGCTAGCTGCCAGTTAACTAATGGCACGTGACTTGTCACATGCCATTTCCATTAGTTGTTAACAGAACAGGACCATTTCTATTAAAAAATGGAGTTTTGGGGCTAAAGGTGTTGAACACTTAAAGCGTAGGACTGCAAGTGAGAAGGGCCCTATCTAGTGGGACCAAAAGTGATATTTTGCCCCAGTTGACTAACAGGTCACGTGCCGTTTCTGTTAGTGTTAACGGAATAGGACCATTTCTATTAAGAAAATAGGATTTTAGGACTAAATGTATTGAACACGTAAAGCGTGAGATTGCAAGTGAGAAGGCCCTATCTAATGGGACCAAAAATAATATTTTGCCTTATAATATGATCCATTACTTGGCAATGATGTGATTCTAGCAGCGGCTTGCTGCTTATATGCTTCTTTTAATTAATGAAAATTATCTTACCCAAAAAAAAAATTGATAATAATGGGATCAAATGTACCATTTGAAAAAGGAAAAAGAAAAAAGAATAAATAGTATAGTTGATCCCTTAAGTTTATATTTCTAATCACTTTATTTTCTTAAATTTATTTTTGAACTTTAGCGTTCCTAAATTTTAGTTTTCGTCTCATATTGGTTTAAAAAATGTAGCCAAATTTTGACTTGTTGGAGCATAAATTTGTCAATTTGAACTTGATTTTCTCAACTTTAATTTCTTTAAGTTTATAAAATTATCCAATTACTCTTCTTTTAGACAAGAAAAGTATTTGTAAAATATATATAATTTGAAAAGGGTTTAATGCAATTTACCCTCCAATAATATTAAAAATAAGTAAATTATCCTTTTATGAAAAAAAATTATAATTTACCCCCTATATTTTAAAAAATAAAATAGTTAAATTATTTCAAAAACATAGAGAGATAAATTACTACATTTGAAAAACACAGGAAGGTTATAACACATGTAGATAAATTGCAATTTACCCAATTTGAAAATATAAGAAGGAGATCTATTCAGTAATTTTCTATTTTAGAAGTTAAGGACAAGTTTAAGAAAATTAAACCTTAACAACATTTCTAGACAAGTTGAATTTTTTATTCCAAATTTTATCCTTTTATTCTTTTGTTTAATAGATACACATTATTTGTATAAAATTTTCTTTTAAACGTGACTTGCACATGAACCAATCAAATTGCAATTCTAATTCTGTAAGTTATCTCGTGTAGGACAGCAAATATGCTCCTAAATTATAGGACTAATATTGCCTCTAAGGTTATGGATTCGAACCCCACAATACGTGGAAGTTGTTCTACTGCATAATTAGCGTTGTCTTTTTACTGTAATAGTAGATGTTGTATAGAAATCATTGTTGGATATAAATATTCGATATGAATTATAATTTTAAATAATAATAATTCATCGCTTTCACTTAAAAGAAAATATAAATTAACACACACTCGAGTGTGAATCACATATGCTTCACATACGGCATAACCCAAAAAACCCTTAAATCAGAATTGCATAATTAAATACTTGAAACATTAATCACCTTTTCCGACAATCATAGAAAGTCAAACAGCACATGTAATCTTTTTGGAGGGAGGAAAGGAAAGAAAACTGCATGAACGTAGAAATGCAGCATTGGATCTGAATTCTTGACCACGCCTGTATTATTTTACTCCTTGCAGGAGGATGCAACTACCACCAACCCATTTTCCCCTTGTCCAGCGACCCGATTTTAATGTTACTCTGAATTCATTTATACATCTGTTACCTATATACCTGCCTGGAAAAAAATACATTAAAAATCCCTCTTCTTCCCTCCCTCCTCTCTTTCATTCACTAATCTCCACAGAATCTTAAGAACAAACCCACCACTCTCACACTTGTCCAACTCTTACCTCAAATATCTGCATTGTTTCATTCCTTCCATTTGTCTAAACACCCTGGAAACAGAGCCTCAGCTCTCTATTTTCCATCTTTCTCTCCTTTCCTTTTTATGGTCCTGGATTGGAGTGTGAGTGGCATTCTCATACATATATATGGCCGGGGCCTGGACAAGAACTCCCTGGATTTGATCGCTGAATCTTGTATCACTCCTCATTTTTGTTCTGCTGTTCTTGATTCTCCGGGCCTTTCTCTTTGAAATAACTGAGAAATGGCCGTCGAGAAACACGTTGTATCAGTTCTAACAATGGCAGGAGGAATCCTGCACGAAATCTTGAGTTTCATCGTTTTTACTATGTTAGACCTCCTGGATTTCCTTCTTTGCTACGCCTTCAAGGTCGCGGATGTTATCATGGAAGCTGAGCGGAAGCCTTGCTATTGTTCATCAGGGAAGGAAGCAATCACCAGCAGCGGGAAGATCCTGGTTTCCGAACAAGGGGAGTCAAAGATAGTCAGTTTAACTTGCAGCAAGTTGCAGCTGGAGGAAATCTCCGACACTCTCTACGCTCGCCCGTCGTGGGTTTCCAAGTTCTCGAAATGCAGCTTTCTGCAGTCCTCGAAGAGGATCAGCCGACGAAGTGCGGGGCCGGTTCGGCCTACGTTCACTGTTAATCCGACCATCGTTGAAATGCTGCAAGGCAGGATTGGGAGGCAGCAGATGTTTCCGGTTCCTAGATGGTCGGATTGCGATTGCAAGACTTGCACATCTTGGACTTCGTCCTCCTGCAAAGAAACTCTCTTTGTGAAAGCTGATGGTGCTAAAGGTAAGGACAGAAACACGGACATTTGCGTTTTCGTCCTGTTGTAAGTACCGGGTGGCACCTCATTACAAAAGAAGACAAGATTAACAGACAAAATAATCAAGTGAGAATTTTAATTGGTCTCTAGTGATTTAGTTATTTTACTTTGTCACGTTAATGAATATATTTTATAAACATTATCATTAGTAAGAATGGGTGACAACATTATTTGTATAAAATTGTAACTAAAAAAGTAATTAATGACACATGTACAATGACGGCATAATGACAATAACTATTTGTCATAATTATACATGCGTCACTAGCTAATTATCTATATTAACGACCTGATAAAAGATTTTTTATCATCAATAATTATATAATAACAAAATTAATATTATTGTCTATTTAATATATATTTTTAATAACAATTTTAAAAATTGTCACTTGATATTTTAAAGAATTGTATTTTGTTATAGTTAGTCCACTTCAAATTTTATCACTAACATCATATTTTGTTGTGGCACTTTAACAATATTTCTAACCAGAAATTGTCGATTTAGTCGAAATATGGCCAAAAGAGGTCTAAAATGTGACAAGTTCCGGCGATTAATACCCTCAATTTGTTATTTGTTTTTTAAATTGTTGTCCTTCATGACCAAATTAAGTTCCAAGTGGAGCAATTAAAAGTGCCACCACCCCATACTTAACAGCAAGAAAATTGCACTTTCCCCAAAAAGAACAAGACCCTTTAACTCACGTACCTGCCCAACTAATTTTCTGACCAATGCATGAAGATGTAATGAATGCAGTAATAATTTTGATTCTTCTCTTGTGTTTTTGATTCTTCTCTTGTGTTTTTTTGGTGAAACTCAGACATTGTGCAAGAAGATGTGTTGTTCATTCATGGGTTCATATCATCCTCAGCATTCTGGACCGAAACACTGTACCCCAACTTCTCAAAGTCTGCGAAATCCAAATACAGATTGCTTGCGGTGGATCTGCTAGGGTTTGGGAGGAGCCCTAAGCCTACGGATTCGCTGTACACGTTGAGAGAGCACTTAGAGATGATTGAGAGGTCTGTTCTTGAGGCGTACAATGTCAAATCTTTCCACATTGTGGCGCATTCGTTGGGCTGCATTTTGGCTCTTGCTCTTGCCGTCAAGCATCCAGGCTCGGTCAAGTCCTTGACGTTACTTGCACCGGTGAGTTGAGCTTTAATCTAGTTCATGTGTTGTCGGTTTTGCCTTTATATATGTATTATGATAAAACTAGAATGGTCTCACTAAAAACAATGACTTTTTACTAGGATTTTTTTATAGCTAAAAGAAAAAAATCGTGGCAAATAAAAATAAATCATCGCTTTGCAAAGGCCATTCGCCGTTTTTTTGCAAGTGCAGACAAAAAATATTAGTCATGACCAAAATATAACAAATAATTTGTTTATGGCTAGTGACGAATATTAATTAATTGTAGTAAAAAATATTAAAAAATTTTGTTTTGATTTTTTTAACGTGATTAATAGTATTAATTTACCACTATTTATAAAATGTGGTTATTAATAGTATAGCAAAAACTTAATTTTTTTTTATAATATCTGCGACGAAGTCCATGGGTGTGGTTAAATTTTTAAGATAGAACAAAGAACACAAAACACACTCCCATTGTTTTCCTAGTGTTACCAAGATAAATTGAGAGAAAAAATTTAAAGATATTATACACTCTCCTCCTTTGAGGCTTGGTGAAATTACACGTAAACCTCCTGTATTTTGGAAAATTAAATTTAGCACCCCTGAGTTTGCTTTCATCTAACAAATAAGTCCCTCAATTAGTTAAAATTCACCGAATTTGTTGATACAAAAAAAATAGATAAAAATCTGTATGAACCCTGATTGACTTATTACTGATTTAGTGCACGTCAAATAATTATTTTGACCAAATTACCCTCAGATACTTTCACGTATTAATGCATGTGAGGAGGTATATCTTCACCGTTATAAAAGTAGTTTAGTCCAAGAAAGATTATTTGTCATTCAACAAGTCAGTAATTAGTCAATCGAGGGTAAATATATTTTTTCATTGAGTTATTTTTGTTATCATCAAATTCAGTGAATTTTGACTAATGGAGGGACTTATGTGTTAGACGGAAACAAACTTTTGAAATACTAGATGTAATTTTCCAAACCACAAGGGGTCTAAGTGTAATTACATCAACCTCATGGGCGAAGAGTGTAATTATCCCAAATTAAAATTCTTACCCTACAACAAAACCCAATCAATGACATAATAACAATGAAATAATTATCATATAATTCATGACTTTTTATAAATTGTATATTAATTATACGATAAGCGTATTTGACGTACATACGTTTCCATAAATTGGCAGCCATATTTTCCAGCGCCAAAGGGTGAAGCATCCGCACAACACATGATGAGAAGAATTGCCCCACGGCGGCTGTGGCCGATGATCACATTTGGTGCGTCAATAGCTTGTTGGTACGAACACATCACTCGGGCGTTTTGCCTTGTGATGTGCAAGAACCACCGTCTCTGGGAATCTATCACCAGACTACTCACCGGAAACAGGTGCCTCTGCTTCTTCTAATCTCAAAGGAAAATACTTAATTGGGATGGACTTCCCAAAATTTTCATTACTCATCACGTGAAACCTACAACATGATATATAGTGGGGATTTTTTCAAAAATGATGGGTCCAAAGTACGACCTGGCTTTCGTGCATCATGATCAGAATCATTAAATATGAAATATTACATCAAATATTAATGCACTATATATATTAAAAAATTATAATTTTAATCCTACAATTCAAAGGAGGTGGCATTTTTTAGTCCTGTACAAATTGAATTTTGTAACTTAGTTTTGTAACTTTATACTTTTACCAATTTTAATCCTTTTCAGCCAATTTAACTAGAAATTGCAGGACTAAAATAGCAATTTAATTGGACTGTGTGCAAGTCACATGCAATTTTCTAACAAAATTGGCAGGAAAAGGATGACACTACAAAAAATAAATTACAGGACTAAATTACGAAAGTTAAATCGTGCAGAACGAAAGTACGCTACTCCTTATAAGTTACAAAGCTAAAGTTGCATTTTTTTTCCTATATATATAGATAGCTATATATATATATATGTGTGTGTAGTTTGACGACACTACAAAAAATAAATTAGTTATGTTACAAATGATTATGAATTAAATTAAAACTACGAATTCAAACCAATAAAACTTAAATTTTGACCATGATTGATTGATATTTGTCTTAGTGTTAGTTATAATTAAAGTGTTTGACATGATTTATACCTGTGACCAAAACAATTAATAGCAGTTATCGTGCTACCGTTCAATTAATATTCACCATTATTTTATTTTTAATTATGATAATTAATTATAACAAAAAGAATTATATTTTCTTTTTAGTGTGCTCAGCTAAATGTTCTTGCACTTATTGATGTACAACTGTATTAGTCAAAAATAACAAAAGAAATAAACCAAAATTAATTTATTACAACTAGCAATAATTCTGGAATGATATTATTAATTAGATTGATAGTTTGCTATTACATTTCATATATAATTAAACTAGTGATATTGAATACACGTGATATCTAATATACATTAATTAGACGTACATAGAGTACGATTTCCCTTTTTCTTTTTCTTTTTTTAATTACATGGAGTATTATTTCATTTCTATTTTTGGAAAGTCATTGATGCCACATTTTGCTACTATATGTATTAAATGAAATATTTGCCTGACCAATTATATATATATCCTTAATTCAGATGGTTTTCCTGCTAGCTAAGTACAATACAATGATAATATATTCGACACGTTCTTAGGGATCGTTTACATTTGTAGTTCAAAAGGTCTGATCGAATAAAGTATGATAAGTTATAATTTTTTTACTTTATATACCGCATTAATCGATAAATAACATTAATGTGTGTATAAATAATTAGTGATTGATTTTAATTTTATTATATTTATTTAAAAAAATGAAAAAAGGACATATAAAATAAATAATTGGTCAAAATTAATAATTAAAATAAACCAATTTGAAATTTGTAGAAATAAGAAATTATTAGTAAAACTACTTAATGGGAAAGATGGTTATATGAGAAATAAATAAGTGTAATTGAGGGTATTTTAGCCAATTTATATTTTGCGAACTATATAAGATATTTTAGAGGTTTCACCTTTAATAAATAGTACTAGCAATTGAGCACACTCGATGCTTGTGTGGGATTAAAATATACAATATTTAGTTATATTTATGAAAATGATCATTTTTGCAGGGTGAGAACGTACTTGTTCGACTGCTTCTTTCTTCATACACACAACGCTGCGTGGCATACCCTACACAACATCATCTGTGGAACTGCTGGAAAGATCGAAGGCTACTTGGACGAGGTCGAGAACAAATTGAAGTGCGAGATCACGATACTTCATGGGAAAGATGATGAGCTGATTCCTGTCGAGTGCAGTTACAACGTGCAATCAAGAATCCCTAGAGCCCATGTTAAGGTGGTCGAGAACAAAGATCACATTACCATAGTCGTCGGAAGGCAAAAGGCCTTTGCTCGGGAGCTTGAGGGTATTTGGAACAGTGCAGCAAGTGGCCATAGGGTGTGAATTTCCTTAGAAACTCAACATGAAAAAACGTTCTTTTTTTGGTTCTCCGACTCCATTCTCAGGACTCGAACCTATGATCTATTTTTTACACGAACAAGTTGCATCATTAGGCCGCTTGATCATCCTTTAAACATGACAAAAATGGTTCTCATTGATTTTCATCAAGATTAGGGTAAGAAAATTGGGGGTGTTTGGCAAGTTCTTTTTTTTCTTTTTTTTTTTTTATCTGATCCTTAATTTCTTGTTCTCTTCTTATGAACTTTATATATGTTAGGGTTGTTGAAATGTTCATAAAACAACGTTGATGAAGTTTTGTGCTTCTTGTGATGGGAATTTGGTGTGGATTTGTTATGAATATAGAAAAATCGAGAAACTATGATTTTTGTTATCCAATTATTCAATTTTTGCCACAGTTTTCCATCTATTTTATTTTAGGCTCTTGGCATCAGGCACGGATCGGCTGAAGTGAGAATTTGAGGGGATCGAAAAAATTATTAAAATACTTTTATAATGATACTTTTATTAGATCTGATTCAATAAATAAGTAAAAATAGTAACTGACATGTCTAATGAAAACAAATTTACATATATATGTAAATTTAATCATAGTTGTATTTGACATTCACATTTAAATTATCTAGATCTATAATCTACTTAATATCCAATTTGTCTACTATTATTTTTTCAGTGTAGGTAATCTAGATCTATTGATGGTCTCTAATACTTCCCCTCTTTTAATTTATAGTCTATTTTTTGGTGCATTAATTTTTTTCAAGATTTTCAGGCAGATCCATGGCAAGCCCTACGAACCAAGAAAATAAAAAAAAAAGAAAGGTGACTGTTGATTTGGAACCCTTGAGAGTTCAGCCTTCAGATAAATCCAAGAGAAAGCCTTGTATCTAACCTGTTGGATGGAACAAATTTTCTTTCTTGGAGCGCATCCATCAAGATAGCCTTAGGGCCTAAGATGAAGTTGGGTTTTATCGAAGGGAGAGGTCCCAAGCCAGCTGAAACTACTGAGGAATTTGTGTGATTGACTAGGGTAGATTGCCTGGTAATTTTTTGGTGTTAGGATTTTACATCTATAACTATTATGGAAAATTATAATCTTTTCAAGATCTAGTTAATAAATATACAATGTACCATGATAAAAATTGAATAGAAATATTACCCTTAAAACTTAATTCCACATGTAATATTCCAAAGATAAATCCGCAAATGAAGCTCATCTGCTAGTGTCATAGGATCTTCACCAATGTAGAAGGTACGATAAAACTCTACTTACTCTTGTAAAATATCGAAAAGAATAATGGAGGGGGATCATCAGAATGTATTAGCACATTCTGCAAATAAGACACTCACAAAGTTTGAAATGGCCGACACTAGTATAAAAGGGAGAAGGAAGTGACTCTTCATTCATCCGTTGGGCCACATTCTTCCCAAAGGAAAATGGTTTGTTCCTTTTAATGTTCCTATCATAATTAGATTTTTATAATCCACATTAAGAGTGAATGGAGTTACAAAACTCCAAAAGACTTCACAAGTCACTCACCTTTTCATCCTCCGTTATAATATATACCACATGTTAATAACCCATACCTTGTTACTATAGTGTGTAACCAACAGGATTTGATTAATACTAAGTTAGGGACTAAATCCAACAATATTAAGTGGTTTCTAGCAAAACGTTAGTACTCCTTATCGTTAATTAAATAATTATCATCTACGATTAATTATATTATTTAACAATTTAAATAATACGCTTGATTTGTGGAACAGTTTCAACACTTGGCTCTTGAATACATTGTCAAAAAACATAGTTGAGTTGTTCTTGTACATTAACTCGGCTAGGGAACTTTGGCTCGAAATAGAGGTAAGGCATGGGGTGAGCAACGACCCTATGGGTTACCAACTTCAATGAGAGATTGCATCTGCAGCTCAAGGAACACTTCCAATTTCTGCCTATTTTAGCAAACTCAAGAAACTTTGGAATGAGTTGGTTTGCTTGAAATCAATACCTTCTTGCAGCTGTCATGCTTCAAAGGATGTAGCTGACCTGCTTTAGGGAGATTATTAGATGCAGTTCTTAATGGATCTTACTGTTGGAATTGAGTGCTCACCATCTTCTACTGCAGTCACGGCGTCCTAGAAGAATCATATTCATCTTGTTGCTGGAGCAGGCCTTGATGATGATCTTATTGATCAAGGATAGAAGAAGTCGTTTCTTTGAGCAACAAAAGCAGAAGCGTGGCCACGCTTATTTCAGTTTCTGTATTTTTTGTACAGTCAGCTTGTTTGTATAGTCATCTCAATGAGTCATTTATTCTGAACGTGATTGGGCCACGTAAGGCAATAGGTAGTTGATAATCTGTTACACGGTTTTAGCGGTAGATTTGTCTATTTAAGCATCGCCTTCTTCATTGCTCTCTGTAACACAAAAATTTACCAGAAATGAAAGGAATGCCTTTGCTCTATTTTTCTGCGGAATCTCGCATCTTTCCTACTTTGTTCAACTTGAATTTCTTCATGGTATCAGAGCCTTCTTCTTGAAGTTCTCTTGATACGTTTGTTTTGCTGGTTCAAATTTCTATTTTACTAGAGCAACGAGTGCAGATTTATGGTAGATTCACCAACACTGGAAGCAGACCAGTATGAAAGAGAGGTGTTGTATTTGCATCCCTCAGACAATTCCAGCTTTGTGTTGGCATCTTCGCCCTTAATAGGCTCGAATTACTTGACGTGGAGCAGAGCGGTGTACGTTGCTCTAGGATGCAAGATGAAGCTTGCATTCATAGATGGAACATTTCCACGGCCTCCAGCAGGATCCGCTTTGTTTGAACAGTGGAGAAGAGTGGATTTAATGGTGACTTCGTGGCTGTGGAATTCAATTTCTAAGGACCTCGTTGAGGCCTTCATGTACGTGAGTTCTTCTCGTTAGTTGTGGCTGGAAATACAAGCTAGATACGGATGGAGCAGTGGTCCGTTGATATACCAAATACAGTGTGAAATTTCGTCGGTTTCGCAAGGAGATATGACCTTAACTAGCTATCTGACAAAAGTGAAAAAGCTATGGAATGAACTCTTTTGTTTGGCGCCATCACCCAAGTGCACTTGTGGAGGATGCACTTGTGGAATTAATAAAGCTTAGGAGAACAATGGAACACAACTTATGCAATTTCTCATGGGACTCCATGAGAATTTTGATAAAGAGAGGAGTCAATTGCTTATGATGGATCCATTTCCTGATTTGGAGAAGGCTTTCTCCATGATCTTTGCGGTAGAACAACAACGCAATATACAGAGACAATTGGGAGACAACAACAGTAATGCAACTTTTCAAGTTTCCCTGAGAGATAGCAGAGGTAATCCAAAACAAATGCAAAAACGCAGAAGTTTTGGGGACAGGGATAAACGGACTATGATGATTGGATAAACGATACCGGCGCCACAAACTATGTGTGTGCGCATCTGTCAAATTTTGATTCTTATTCTACTCCTGTACACACTCATTTCGTGTATCTACCCGATGGCCTATGTTGGAGTTGTGAAGTTAACGGATGAGATCAAACTCAAATCAGTGTTCTACATTCCCAATTTTCCTGTCAACCTCTTGTCAGTGAGTCAGTTTTGTAAATAGAATAATTACACTTGCTTTTTCAATTGGTTTGGTTGCGTGTTGCAGGACCAGGGGAATAGACGAGTGCTTGCTAAGGGAAGGTTGAATAAGCGACTGTACATTCTGAAATCAAGTGGATCTAGGAGTTTAACTGCTTCGAATTACATTACTCCTACTTCATGTAATGCCGTAGTTGATTGTAACGATAGTTTGTGGCATGCTAGAATGGGACATGCCTCTATGGCAGCCATTAGGCGTATTCCAGCTTGTAATATCTCAAGAGATTGCTTGAAAATAAAATGTGACATTTATCCTCAGGCGAAACAATCAAGGCTTCCGTTTACAGTTAAGTGATTCTCATGCTACTGCAATTTTTGACTTGGTGCACTTAGATGTTTGGGGTCCTTACAAGACATCTATTTTAACGGGCAGCAATTATGTATTGACGATTCTAGATGACTACAGCAGATCGCTATGGACTTACCTCATTAAACATAAAGATCAAGTGGTTGGGACTTTGCAAACGTTTACAGCATTGGTTGAAACTCAATACAGAACTAAGATCAAGGTTAATCGCTCAGACAATGGGTCCGAGTTTGTGAATGCACAATGTCAAAGTTAGTGTCAGAAATTGGGAATTTTGCATCAAACCACTTGCGTTTATACTCCCCAGCAGAACGGGAGAATAGAGAGAAAGCACAGACAACTTCTAAACGTTGCTAGAGCATTGCTCTTTCAAGCTGCATTGCCGCTTCGCTTTTACTTCGAGAGATGTAGTGTTTCGCGAACTGGTTTTTCCCTTTGCTAAGGAGGTGACTGCAGATCAATTGAACTGTCCTTTGCCTATGATCACTGCTGGAACTAAGAATGAGCATTCTGCCATTCCTACCTTTTCTCCAACTGTGGTGTCATCATCACATACTGCAGAAACTGAGCAACTTTATGCAAATGCAGAATAACAATCCTCCACAACCTCAACAATAGTCACCAACGTTCCCTAGTAGGTCTGCCAGAGTTACTCGCAAGCCATTATGGTTAAACGATTTTGTATGTTGCAATGGTGCTCTCACTCCACATCCTTCCTATGTTAGTTTTCAATCCTTTGTAGCTTCCCTAACATCTTTACAGGAACCTCGCTCCTTCGCTGAAGCTGTTCAATGTCCCAAGTGGAGGGCAGCCATGGATGAGGAGCTCAAAGCGTTGGAGAAAAATAAAACTTGGGAGCTTACTCACCTTCCAGTTGGGAAATGCGCCATCGGATGCAAGTGGGTGTATAAGATCAAGTTGCGAGCTGATGGTTCGATGGAACGATACAAGGCTCGCCTTGTTGCCAAAGGTTTTAATCAAGTCGAAGGTGTCGACTACACTGAGTGTTTTTCGCCTGTGGCTAAGGCAGTAACCGTGCGCTTCTTCTTCACACTTGCAGCAGTAAAGGATGGCTCCTTCAGCAGTTGGACGTTAACAACGCATTCCTGCACGGTTTTTTGGAAGAAGATGTAGGGTACAAAACCCGAGTGGTATACTTTATCAACGAATCCCTAAACAACTATTACACTTGATTTGGAGTACAAAACTCCTCAAATATTAAAAATCGAGATTACAGTAATAAAAGAAAAATACACAGAAATAAAGAGATAAAGGAATAAAACCGTAATTTCGAAAGAGGCTCAGAAACTAAGCCATATTCAGTCGTTAAAAGGTCACGGTCACTTGGCGACGCACCCACTCAGGCCAAACCATGGGTGCTCCACACAAACTCAAGATCACAGAGATCAACTCAGTAAATCGTCGGTCACAACAGACCCAACTGTTCACACAGAACACTCACAAAGAAAAGGAGGTCTCACAGAGAGTATAGGTTCAGATTTTTTTTTTGGTTCGCATATGTGAGGGCTTGAAGAACTCCCTTTTATAGGTCTCAAGAACCAGTAGAAATGGAAGGCAAGGTGGCTTTCCTAAAGCCATTAAGTTGGCTTAGGAAAGCCACCGTGACCGTCGCCGATGAACGGAGAAGGAAAGGGGAGTCATGGAAGGTAGCAGAATATTGAGAGAAGAAGAGAGACATTCCATCGGAGCTAGTGAAGTAAGAGAAGGAGAAATGGGTTAGGACTAGGGTTTGACTGATATATATGTAAAAGGCACCTGGGTCGGGTCGTGGGTCGCAGCGGGTCGGGTATGGGCCACCAAGTGGGTTGGCCTTTTGTGGGCTTGGTGAGTTTTGGGCCTACCAGTAATTGGGTCCTGGGCCATAAATCACAACAGAAGACATTTACATGATTCCTCCGGCCGGTTATAAAGTGAATTATGGACAGGTTTGTAAACTAGTGAGGTCTTTGTACGGCTTGAAAGAGCCTCACGACAATAGAACGTCGAATTGACACAGAAATTGCAGGAATATGGGTTTATCCAATATGCCAATGATCATTGTCTTTTCCTCCTTTCCACTACCAATGGATTAATTTGTCTTCTAGTGTATGTCGACGACATACCTATTGCAGGTTCTGATAATAATGAACTTCAGAAAATGAAGGATTATTTGTACCGGTTGTTCACTATTAAAGATATTGGCCAAGCTCGCTACTTCCTGGGATTAGAGATCGTGCGAAGCTCTGATGGGATTTATTTGGCACAAACCAAATATATTATGGACATCATTGCCGACACGGGTTTACTCGACGCTAAAGCCATTCCCACACCTCTGCCTGCTGGACTTAAATTGAACTCTGAAACTGGACCTATGCTTCCTAATTATGAGTCCTACAGACGATTAATAAGCCGTCTACTATACCTCAACTATACCAGGCCAGATATCTCTTATTTTGTGCAACAGTCCAATATCTCAATAAACCGTGTGCATTTCACTGGAAGGTTGCACTTCATGTGGTCAGGTATTTAAAAGGTTGTCCCTCACTTAGTTTATTTCTCCCTGCAGCCAACTCATTGGATCTTCAAGCTTATTGTGACGCCTGGGGGTCTTGTCCTGATTCTAGGCGCTCTCTTACTGGGTTCTGCATTTTTTTGGGTGGTGCACTTGTTTCTTGGAAAACCAAGAAACAATCAACAGTTTCGCGTTCGAGCACCGAGGCGGAATATCGAAGTTTAGCTGCCACAGTTTGTGAACTTCGTTGGCTGTCATTCTTACTTGCTGATTTTGGTGTTTCTGTGACTTTGCCTATCTCACTTTTTTGCGACAACAGGGCTGCCGGCACATCCTAGCTAATCCCGTTTTTCACGAACGAATGAAGCATATTGAGATAGATTGTCATGTTGCCCGTGACTTACTGACTCTTATGATCATGTTCAGAACTAGATATTGATGTTGAGCCGTTACTAAGAGTCACTAAGGTCCATTTGATGGTTTTGTGAGTAGAAAAGAAAAGGGAACTTAGCCCAATTTTCTCAAATTCTTTACAAAACATGGCTATGCAGGTGAGAGGAAGTGAGTCAGGAATGAACAATTCTACCAATTATTACTAGAAAGAGAAGGCTGTAATAGACAAGCAAGGGCAAATAGAATTGCTTCAAAATACATAGCTATCCAGACTGGTATAAAGCCCTCATGGACCAAAGAAAGAAGGGAACAACTGCACTAGCAGGGGCATGTGTGCAACAGAAGGTCAAAATCTTGAACAGTAGTCTGTACAGAGTTTGGTGGATGATGAAGCTATTTATGAGTTTACCAAAAGTGAACTAAGAAGGATTTTGAGGGGAAGTGATCCAAAGTCTTCTAATGGCTCAACGTTTCATGAGTTTGAGGACTCGATAGGTAAGTTGCTTCTAAATTCTGTGTACAATTCCTTAACTTGTTGGATTATTGATAGAGGGCCTACTCCACACATGTGTAATTATAGTGTTGTGTTCCAATGCACCAACCACAATAAGTTACTCCTGCATTCATTCGGCAGATGGTTCTAAGCCGAAAGTAGGTACTATGGGGAATATTCAATTACCTAGTGAACTCTTGCTTAATAATGTATTGCATGTTCCTACCTTAAGTTTTAACATGCTATCTGCTAGTAACATTTGTGATACTTCAAATATCAAATTTAAGTTTTACCTAATGTATTGTGTCTTGCAGGACTACAAAACTAAAAAAACTGTACCTCTAGGTAGACTTGGAGAGAAGGTTTATGTCCTAGAAGAGAACTCCTTCAAGACACACACTATTGAACAGTATCTGAGGCACTCAAGATGTAAGATTAACTGCTAACACAGAAGATATAAATTTATGAAATAAAAGATTAGGCCACACATTTTTTCTTGTATTGTAACATTTGGGTTTTTTGAATCCAAGCAAAATAGTTGTGTACATATATATGTATATATATAATATTATATGTGATCCAGCATTTATTTAAACCAGAATGCAAGCTGTTGTGTCTGGAGGCTACCTTTACAATTAGGAGGCAAATATCTTGTAATTTGATATTCTCCATCCTTCCCACCCACCTTCAAATTTACTTTTATAATACCATTATATATATGTTCAATTCAATAAAAATACATAAACTATTATAAGAAGCTACTCCTCTCTTTCCTCACACACTCACCAACCCTCTCTCTCTCACTCCCCTTCATATAAATCCCTCTCAAACGCCCTTTCAAATTCCCACACATATACGAAAATAAAAAATCCTAATCCCAATTCCAATTCCAATTCTACCTTTCTCTCAATCCAAACAACCCCTCCCCACCAAGAAAGGGGAAAATATGGCCTTAATATCTCCAAGAAAGCTGAGATACGATCTCTACTCATACTCATACCAAGAAAACTCAAACACGCCTTTAGTCATTTCAATTCTTGCATCCCTGATCGAGAGAACGCTGGCTAGGAATGAAAGAATCGCTAAGAAGTACTCCAAATGGACGGGGGTTTCTAAAACACGAGTATCGACTGCAACGAGACGCCCGACATGACGATTCAGTCGTATTTAGAGAGGATCTTCAGATACACTAGAGCTGGACCGCCGGTCTACGTTGTTGGGGCAAATCGTGTTTTGGTACTATTAAAAAGGTCAGTTTTGTTTTTGGTACCACAAATTTTGCAAGTCCGGGTTTTGGTACGGTTAAACCAAAAAATGAATATTTTTTGTACCAACTTAACAGTAGAGCCCATGTGCACGGCACATGGGCCTTAACGGCCGTCAAATCCCGTTAAATCACGTTCCAATTCTATTGACCTCCAAAAACCAAAAAAAGGGGCAAAAGTATAGAACCCTCTTTCACTCCTCCAAAGAAGAAGTTTCTCCCTTTTGAAAACCCTAACCTCAAACTAGAAGATAAATTCAAAAATTAAGCCAAATATTTAATTGAGAATCTGAATCCGAGAGAGAGGAGACTGGTCTTCGTGGTTGATTTGAAGAAATGGTGTTGACGCCCATCCTTCGACCCGATTCATTGGTGTCCGATGGTTTGCTAGATTATGGTGAGTTTTTCTTCTTCTTCTAATCTTTTTGATGCTTTATCTAAAATGTAATGTGCCTTTTTTGCTTCTCGTTAATTGTATTATTGTTTATAAATTCTTGAAGTTAATTCTTTATAATGATATTTCTTTATGCCGAATGCTTGTACTTGGTCAAAGCTGAGTTCTTGCATTGATTGTATCCATCTCCTCGTTCCAGAGCAAATTGTATTTGAGCCTCATGTTCATCCTTTGGGGCAAAAGAATGAGTTAAAAGGGAACTAAGTTAACCACAAAAGGGTAGTAAGCAACAAATCCCTGCTCAATGTGATAGACTAATCAATACGCCCCAGCAACTCTGACCAAGTTCCAGCACATTTGAAGCACAATATCATAATATATCTAAAACATAACAGAATAGATGCTAGTTCCATTTCACCAAGGAGAGAGGTGATTAACTATTCTCATAAGCCATGAAAAAACCGACCAAAAAACATTGCTAGTCCTCGCTCAAGCAATCATGTAATACAAAAATGGAGAAGGTGGATAGCAAAACATGCATTCTATGTACCTTTAACAATTACAATTCGTAAAGAATAATTAACGTTAGTAGAGTAAATCTACAATTTTCTGAAGCTTATGCAAATTAATCTAAAATCTTAGAGATGCCAATTGTTTTGTATCTAAAATGGATATGCAATGCTTCTTCTTTCTATGTTTTAGTACTCTGCTTTTCTCTATGTGTTTTTATGCATGCATATAATTGGAGATGTTATCCAATGTGAACATATCCTTGCTCCCAATTAGGTGAAATTCAATTTATACTTCATTATAAACCTTAAGCAACAACACTTAAGTAGAATTGTAACATTGGTTGTTTTGGATTGTCCATCATAAGTTATCATATGGCAAATGCTTTTGTCTGTTATGGACTCTATAGAATTACATTCTATAGCATAGTAGTAAATCATGAATCAGAGTGCACTAATGAGTGCTGTGAATTGTTATTGTTGTCTCTATGCTATGATTGATAACCTTTTTCTGGTTTAATTGGAACTTCATTAGCTCTGTATTGTAAGTTTTGCAAGTCATTCCAGTTTTTGCAAGTCATTCCAGTTTTGCAAGTACTTCTTTGGAATTTGTCATCTTATGTTTAAATATTTTAATTTGTTATATTTGCAGGTAAATATAAATTTTTTATCAGCTTATGAATTTATCATGGAGGTAAATTGATATTCCATCCTGTTCAATGCAAGTACTTGACAAGTGTTTTGAATAGTTGGACGATTTGGGTAGGAAAAAATACTTTAGAATTGATATGTTAAAAAAGTTTACAGCATTATGCTTTGAAACAGACCTTTTTCAACTTAGAGATGGCCATGGGGGCGAGATTAGGGTATACCTTGAAGCAGTTAGAAGCCCCATTGTTGCTGCTGAAATTCAGGGGAGTGATAAGGGTAAGAATATTGCGACTGAGGGAATACATACTATGACTGAGGGTGATAAGGGAAAAAACACTGTGATTGAGCGTGATAAGGGAAAAAATACTATGACTGAGGATGGTGAGAGGGCTCATTGGGTTGATTGGGATAGGGATGACGAAGATATGAGAGAAACTGAAGAATGGGTGGTTGATTCTGAAGATAACTTGTTCGATGGAGATGAAAGTGTTGATTATGATGAGGATGATGAGTGTTTTGATGAGAATGTAGACAAGGATGCAGAATGGGCTGGTATATTACAAGATGCCTCTGAAGATGAGATGCGGTTTGACAGTGATGATCATACCGATGGTGATAGCCCAGATGAATTTGATAGTCAAAAGAACAACGATGATGATGATGTTGGGAAGGTGCTAGTTTTCTGTACCGATGACAAATTAGATCCTAAATTTGCATTGCGAATGAAATTTAGTAATAAAAAGAAATTTCGGGAGGCCGTTCATTCTCATACCATTATGACTAGAAGAAATCTTGTGATAACAAAAAATGACAAAAGGAGGATTTATGCAAGATGTAAGGCCGACGGGTGTTCATGGCATATTAATGCAGTGAAGATACGAGATGAATTGGGATTTCAGATCAGGGAGTACAATCATGTGCACATTTGTGGGGCCAGTTTCAGTGTGAAAATATGAGGATAAATTGGCTATCACAAAAGTATGTGGAGGTATTCAGATCTGATCCCAATAGAAGTGCGAAAGGTTTCAGACAAGATGTAATGAGACAACTACGCTGCAATGTGTCTAGGGGACAAGCATACGCGACAAAAAGAAGATGTCTACAAGAAATACAAGGGTATGGAGCTGTGCAATATGCAAGACTGTGGGATTATGCTGGTGCTTTGAGAAACAAGAACCCAGGCTCAACAATAATCATGAACCTAGAAGACTGTGGGTTTTATGTGTGCTTTGCAGCAGTAAAGAATGGATTCTTGAGCGGATGTAGGCCTTTCATAGGTGTTGATGGCTGTCATTTAAAGGGCCCCCATGGTGGTGTTCTACTCACAGCAGTAGGTGTGGACCCAAATAATAAACAATTTCCACTTGCATATGCAATAGTTCTGAGTGAAAACAAAGAAAATTAAGAATGGTTTCTAATATTATTAAAGGAAGATTTGAACATTATAAGGGATGATGCCTACACCTTCATTTCAGACAAACAAAAGGGCTTTTTACCAGCATTTGAAAAGGTTGTTCCTGGAATAGAAAACAGATTTTGCGTGAGACATTTTCATGGTAACATGAAGAATGCTGGCTTCAAGGGGTTGGGGTACAAGAAGACTTTATGGAAGGCAAAAAATACTACTACAGTCAGTCAATTTCATAGAGCAATACAAGACATAGCTGATTTGGATGTAAGATGCCTTGAGTGGTGGCAAGACAAGCCAGCCTCACAATGGTCAAAGCGTCATTTCAGTACGTACCCGAAGTGTGATTTTCTGCTTAACAACTTGTGTGAATCCTTCAACAGTTGTATCCTCGAGGCAAGAGAGAAGCCTATATTGACAATGTTGGAGTGGATAAGGGAGTATGTAATGACTAGAATGCAACAATAGAGATAGGGCTGAGAGGTTGTGGGAAGGCAAGAAATTATGCCCAAAGATAAAAAAGATTGTGGATAATAATATGAAAAAAGCCGCTGATTGCATCACAGTGAAGTCTGACGACACACATTATGAGGTACAAGGTTTTAATAGTGCAAGATACACAGTTAACTTGAAGGAAAAAACTTGTTCTTGTAGATCATGGGATTTGACAAATATCCCATGCAACCATGCAATGAGTGCAATATCTGCGCAAGTTTTGGATCTTGATGACTTTGTGCACGAGTGTTATCATGTTGACACTTTCTGCAAGGTATATGCACCAGCAATCATACCTCTTGATGGACTAGAAATGTGGGAAAAAACTGGTTATATTCCACCTGTGCCTCCAAATTTTGGGAGAAAAAAGGGGAGGCCTGCAAGGTCAAGGAGATTGGAACCGGACGAGGTCCGGAAGGGCAAGAAACCTGCAACAACAATCAACAAATTGCAAAGGCAAAGAGGAAAAGGATATGCAAATTCTGTCATCAATTAGGACACACCATAAAAGGTTGCAAGTGGAAGAAATTTGTTGAAGAATTCCCAGTCAATGATGGGTTTGAGCAGGCTGCAGCAACTGAACATGTAACAACACCTGTACAACAAGATGAGGTGATTGTGAATGAAGATTGCCCCCCAGTAAGCCAACCTGAAGTAGTTAGTCAACATGAAACTGATGATTCTGTAAGTTTTCATTATTTTCATTTGTTTACTATTAATATAAGTTATGATGTTTTATTTTTTCTATTATAGTGTTGCTATTAAGTTTTTATAATTAAGTAGTTACTATTAATGTTGTTATTCATGTTATTCTAGTGTTAGTGTTGGTGTTCATGCTTCTATACTGGTGTTGGTGTTATTGTTTTGTTCATGTTTCTATACTAGTGTTGGTGTTAGTGTTGTTGTTCATGTTTCTATACTGGTGTTGATGTTAGTGTCGTTGGTGTTGTTTCCATTCTAGTGTTGATGTTAATGTTGTTGTTTCATATTACATGGCCAAGATCAAATTAATGCTCCTGTATTAGTACCAGCACCACGTTTCATGCATGCAAGGGTCAACATTAGGGCACCGCCACCTATGGTAGGACACCCTCCTGGTTTTGTTTCTCGTCCCACCTAAGGTAAACAATTCCACATTAAAGTTTATCTTGCTATTATAATTCTGTTTCGTATCTAATCAGCCTTAACTTGAATATGGCAGGTCCTATTGGAGATATTATTATACAAGATGGTAAAAAATATATCACTTTATCAAACTTGCGCACTGTAATGACATCTCAGAAGGCACAACCTAAGGATAAAGGAAAGAGAAAGATGTAGACAAAAATGTAGAGACTTTTTGTACAGGTTGAAGTCTTTTGGCAGGTTATTAGTGAAAATTTGTGCATTGCAATGCATCTCTTTTTGTCAAATCAAGTTTAATGAGCTCAAATCGTGTATTTATAACTAATATACTTTGCTTCATGTTTATGGATTTCATCTTTTCTTCTGAAATGTGTTGTATTACTTATTTTGCGTCGCACATAACTTTATGGGACCAAAAAAAGCTATTTTTATGTTTAATGTTACCAAAACACAAAGGATGTTGGGAGACCAATTTTTCCTCCTTTTTCTCAGCCTCACGTGACTTTTCCTTTCCAAAATTCTGGGGTTGACGGCCTTTAAGGCCCATGTGCCGTGCACATGGGCTCGGGCTCTACTGTTAAGTTGGTACCAAAAATATTCATTTTTTTGTTTAATGGTACCAAAACCCAAACTTGTAAAATTTGTGGTACTAAAAACAAAACTGACCTTTTCTAATGGTACCAAAATATGATTTTGCCCACGTTGTTGCCTATGTTTATATCGACAGGTTTTGCCAGTTTTACCCTGAGTTTAGGATTGGAGCCAGGAATGTGCATAGGCTGCTCATCACTACAATTATGGTCGCATCTAAGTATGTCGAGGATATGTAAGACATTTCCCCTTAATTTCTTCTTCCCTACTTGCTCAATATTTATTTTTCCATACCAACTACAATATTTATATCTTAAAATATTTGTTTAGTTTATCATAGCTAGAAATTCTTTTCATTTTCTTTTTTTAAAAAAAAAGATTGGAATTTATCATTAATGCACGTATGAAAATATTATTATTGTACAAATATTTCATGATTTAATTACAAATAATTAATATGAAAATGTCTAATTAAGTCTAGTTTATATATATGTGTATATTAATTAATTTGTCGAAAAAATTAATTATAATGTATTACTTATTCTATTTTTTTGTATGATGATTAATTTGGACAGGAATTACATAAATTCATACTTTGCTCATGTGGGGGGATTGACAACGAACGAACTGAACAAACTGGAGGTTGAATTCTTGTTCTTGATGAAGTTCAAATTGCATGTGAATATGAGTGTTTATGAGAGCTATTGCTGCCATTTGGAGAGGGAAGTGAGCATTAGCGGAGGGTACCAAATAGAGAGGACTTTGAGGTATGCTGAGGAGATCAAAACCAAATAAACAGGTGTGCTGAGGTATTGTAACATTTGGGTATTTGTGAGGTGTGCCCTCAATCCAAGCAATACGAAACATATTTGATCTTGTCCATATGGACATAAAGGATCCTTGCAATATCCTTATCTGATTGTACATAGATGTAAACTCTTATAGATTATCATAGTAGAAGTACCTGGATCTTCTTGATGAGGCATAAGTCTCAGATATTGTCCATGTTAACAACTTTTCACAAAATGGTCATCACATAATTTGATAAAAGAATTAAGGTGTTTAGGAGTGATAATGGTATAGAATTTCTTAATTTGGAGCGTAAGAATTTAATGAAAGATGAAGGCATTCTACATCAAAGAAATTGCACCTACACCACACAACAAAACGAGGTTGTAGAAAGGAAACATAAGCAATTCCTTGAGGTAGCAAGGGCCTTAATGTTCCAATCAAATATGTCTAGTATGCTCTGGTCTGAAGCCATCCTTTGTCGCTAGTTACATTATTCAGAGGTTACCTACACATGGTTTAAAATTGAAAAATGCCTTATGAAGTTTTACATAACAAACCTATAGATTACGCTCATTTGAGAGTATTTAGCACTTTGTGTTTTGCTACAAACACCTTAACTCTAAAACGAAAATTTGATACTAGGGCTGCTAATTAAATGTCTCTTTCTTGGTTATGCACAAGGTCATCAAGGTTATAGGTTGTATGATTTAAACAAACACACCCTTCTTGTTTCAAGGGATGCAATGTTTCATGAGGACGTGTTTCCTTATGTTGGGAAACAACTTTATTGTGTTACCTATCCCATTCCTGTTATTCTTGATGATCAAGAGTCCTTAGCTTCTAGTAACTCTGCACCCAATGATGATGTGCCTCCTACTGTAGATAATTCTACCACTAAGATTAACCTAATACTTGCTGAAAATTCGAGAAGATCCACTACAATCATTAATAAACCTACATAGATGCAAGACTTCCATTGTGATTAATCAGCCACAGATACTTGTTTCCTTTGGTTACACAGTTAGGTTCTTTTCATGCTTGTTTCTTGACTTCTTTAGCTAACTTGCATGAGCCTAGGAGCTTTCATCAAGCACAACACCATGAAGAATGGAGGGCTGCCATGCAGCTCGAACTTGAAGCACTGGAAAGCAATCACACATGGAAAATAACTCATTTTCCAGAAAACAAAAGGCTATATGGTGTAGATGGGTTTTCAAATTGAAAATGAAGGCTGATGGAACTGTTGACAAGCATAAAGCTTAGGTTGGTAGCTAAGGGCTATACCCAAGTGCAAAGGACATACTAAGTAGATAGCTCCTTTCCTGTGGCCAAAGCTGTTGGAAATTTTTTATGGCCCATGTCTCCTAGGTCCATTACCAACCTATTATCTCCCCTCACTTGGATTAAGCCCATCTCCCCACCTCAGCACACTGGCATGACCCGGCTTATCGATCTACACCCATTTCCTATTCTGTCTCCTTGTTTTCTTCCCTCTTCCCTCTTTTTGAATTTTTACTCTGTCGTCTCCCTCTCTCACCAACCTAAATGCCTTCTCATTTATTTAAGGCTGCTAGGTTTTTCTGGCAGAGAAGAAGCACAGACATAACATAAATTTTTTCTCCCCCTTTCCTCTGTGAACTAAGATCTTTGTGAAATTTTCTAAGTGAAAATTTAGTGTTATTAGTTTATGCTCAACGACTCAGTTGATAGGAATAGCGACATGGTTAGATGTTACAAATGATGAA